>NC_025995.2:3361407-3535968 GCF_000442705.2 Elaeis guineensis
GAGTCATCAGATATAGGTAGGAGATGATGGATCAGAAGTGCGTCCTCTACCCCGTCTGCCTCTGCCACGAGTGGAGGTGATGGCACGAGCAGGAGAACGAGATGAACTAGGTGGTTGAGAATGCTGAGATACTAGGGCTGATACCATGAGTCTGATAAATCAAGTACGTTCAGTGCTCTGGAAACAGATTGAAGTAGAGCAGTGAACTGGGTGGTAGCATGCTCACTCGATCCTCTGATCTCTTTCCTCAGTAGCTCATATCCACCTTCTAGTGCTCCTCTGAGCCTTCCAGCCTCTGCAGTGAGGTCTGTGACCTCAATAGTAGACTCCTGTGGCTGGGGATGGGCCAATGCAAGGACTTGCCCTGCAAGTCAAGAACTCTGCCAGTAAGTCTCCAGACAGTATCCTCAAGCTGCTGTATCCTGACGGACTGATCTGAAATCATCTGAAATATAGTGGAGATGTGGGGAGTAATGGTCTGATCAGAAGAAGTAGCTCCAGGTGCAAAAGAAGTACTACTCCACTGGCTAGACAACAAAGAAGCCACACGCTGAGATATATGCTCGATCTGATCGTCAGCCAGTCTGAACTCTGAATGAGGTGCTCTGCTCTCTGGCTGATACACTGGTGTGGGCATCCTAGTAAACTCAGAAGGGCCAGCCTCAGTATCATGAATGAACTGGGTATCTGGTGAAGCTGCCCTGAAATCATGTACAGGAGAAGTTGGACCTTCTTCTTCTACTCTGCCTTCAGTTCTGTCTTCAGCTCTTTCCTCAGCTCTCTCCTCAGCTCTTTCTTCAGAGCCCTTGATCCAACCACCAACAGTCTTTGTAATTCCCATTCGATGCAGGCTGTGTTGGTTGAAAGTGTCCACATGTGAGAGCTTGGTAGGTGTCTCCCCTTCACAGCTAACTCCAAACCTCCTAAAAACTCTAGTAAGGGCCATACCATAAGGCAAGTGTGCCTTGGATCTGTTCAAAGTTTCTCTCATGGCCTCTATCATAAGTGTAGGGAGGTTTAAGGGGGTCTGAGTGATGATATGAAACATGACACATACATCTCTGCCAGATAGTAAGTCATGTCTACCACTCCTAGGAAAGAATAGTTTTGTCACAATCTGATGCAGGACCCTCATCTCAATGGACAGTAGCTTTGCTTCCAATCTGTTTAAACTTCCTGAAAAATCTTCTCCTAAGATAATTCTGATCCCTTCTTCTTTAATTGGGAGTTCCATATATGAGTATCCTTCACTAGGCAACTGAAGTATCTCTCCCAATATCCTAGAATCCAAACAGATGTCAATCCCCTTTACAGTTGAAGTCACAGATCCGTTTCCATAATTTAGGTTCTGGTAGAACTCTCTGACTAGATCAACATAGGTGACTTCCTTAAGAGAGCAATAAAGTTCCCATCCTTGATTTTTGATCTTGGTAGCAAAAGTAAAGCCTTCTTTCTCAAAGAACCGAAAATCTATATTTTTCCCGGTTTCTACTTTTCTATCAGAAAGAAGATTTACATTGGGGCTTATGGAGGGTTGAGAGGGACCTTGAGCAGGTACTGAAACTGGATTGGGAACAGTGGAAGACTGAGCATGCCTTTTCTTTCGGACAATTTCCTCAGGCTCTCGGATTGATTTCCTTCTTTGGGGAAGTTTCATCTTTGGAGCCATATCCAATAAGGTAGCAGACAAGAAGACTTGAATTCAGTGGAGGAGGGATCACTAAAGAGTAAAGAAGAATTTTGGTGGAAAAAAGAAGTGGATTTTGAATGAACGGTGAAGTTCTAGGGCACGTTCCACCCGCGCCAAACACTGCGAGAATGCACAGAAAAATCCTTTTCAAGGAGGCGATTTTGGTGGAGAGAAGGAGGGAGAATTGCCTCGAAATTAATCTTTGAATTTGGAGCAAAACAGAAGTTTGGAGAGGACGGCTTTCGGAAGGAAGACGACGAGAAGATGAGTCGTCTCATAAACAGGTTTCCCGTTTTAAAAACAATGAACCCGATGGAAGTTGGTGGGATTTACAAGTTTGCCATTGAGTCGACTCATGGGGGTCGACTCATGAAGTTCAGAAAATCAGGAAAAATGCAAATAAATTCCAGAAAAATTCAAATTTTGGGAGAAAGAATTTTGCTCAATGATAAGTTTTTAGAGTGATAAAACTGAGCTTTTGGAACCAGGATAGATGTTGAAAATTGAGCTCTAAGAGATTTTGACATCTATTCTTTGGAAATTGAGAAATTTCAGACAAATGGATCTAGAATTCCTAGATTTCTCCTAATTTCACAGAATCTTTCCTCACTAAGGGCCTTTGTAAAGATATCAGCTAATTGATTTTCAGTGCAAACATATTCAAGAATTATATTTTTGTTTTGAACATGTTCTCTTATAAAATGATGTCTTATCTCAATATGTTTAGATCTTGAGTGTTGTATTGGATTTTTAGATAGATTTATAGCACTTGTATTATCACATTTTATTGGTGTTTCATTAAGTTTGATTCCAAAATCTTCGAGTTGTTGCTTAATCCACAAGATTTGAGCACAACAACTTTCGGCTGCAATGTATTCGGCCTCAGCCGTAGACAGTGCTACCGAATTTTGTTTCTTGCTAAACCATGAGATTAGGTTAACTCCAAGAAATTGGCAAGTTCCACTTGTGCTTTTTCTATCTAATTTACATCCAGCAAAATCAGCATCAGAATATCCTAACAAATTAATTTGTGAGTCCTTAGAGTACCATAACCCTATAGTTTGTGTACCATTTAAGTATCTAAGGATTCTTTTAACAGCATTCAAATGAGATTCCTTAGGATTAGATTGATATCTTGCACATAAGCAAACACTAAACATGATATCAGGCCTACTTGCAGTTAAATATAATAATGAGCCAATCATACCTCTATAGTATTTTAAGTCTACGCTTTTACCTTCATCATCCTTGTCAAGCTTACATGAGGGACTCATTGGTGTGCCAATTGGTTTGCAGTTCTCCATTCCAAATCTTTTGAGTAGTTCCTTGGTGTACTTGCTTTGGGTGATGGAGATTCCCTCTTTTGATTGTTTGATTTGGAGTCCGAGGAAGAAGGTGAGTTCTCCCATCATGCTCATCTCGAACTCTCCCTGCATAAGCTTAGCAAAGTCTTGACAAAGGGATTCATTAGTAGACCCAAAAATTATGTCATCAACATAAATTTGTATAATTAGCATATCATTTTGGTTTCTTTTAATAAATAGAGTTGTATCCACATTGCCTCTTGAGAAACCATTATTTAGTAGAAATTTGCTTAGCCTTTCATACCATGCTCTAGGTGCTTGTTTTAGACCATATAAAGCTTTATTTAATCTAAAGACATGATTGGGAAAAGCATGATTTTCAAATCCAGGGGGTTGTTCTACATATACTTCTTCAGAAATATATCCATTTAAAAATGCACTTTTAACATCCATTTGAAATAGTTTGAATTTCATAAAGCAAGCATAAGCAAGTAGAAGTCTAATGGCTTCTAATCTAGCAACAGGTGCAAAGGTTTCATCAAAATCAATTCCTTCTTCTTGATTATATCCCTTAGCAACCAGTCTTGCTTTATTTCTAATTACATTTCCATGCTCATCTAATTTGTTTCTAAAGACCCATTTTGTGCCAATTATTGAATAATCTTTAGGTCTTTTCACTAAGGTCCAAACATTATTTCTTTCAAATTGACTGAGTTCTTCTTGCATAGCATTAATCCAGTTATGATCATTTTCAGCTTCTTCAAAAGTTTTAGGTTCAAGTTGAGATACAAAAGCACAATGATTAAGTTCATCTCTAAGTGAAGAACGTGTTTTTACCCCATGCATAGGATCTCCGATAATTAATTCCTTAGGGTGGTTGTGAACATACCTCCATTCCTTGGGTAAGTCATTTGTACCTTGAGGTTGTTCTTGAATTTCTTCACCTTTCTCATTTTGTTCATCTTCTTGATCCTTGTCTTCTGGAGTTGCTGAATCTTTTAGAGTGATCTCCTTCATACCTTCTATTAGTGGATCTGCATCATCAACACCCTTATTCTTCCTTGAAGGAAGATCGTTAGATTCATCAAAGACAACATGTATGGACTCCTCAACTACTAAGGTTCTTTTGTTGAACACTCTAAATGCTTTACTAGTGGAGGAGTAGCCTAGAAGGATTGCTTCATCTGATTTTGCATCAAATTTACCAAGTTTTTCTTTGCCATTATTTAATACAAAACATCGGCAACCAAAAACATGAAAATAGGCAATATTTGGTTTTCTTCCTTTCCAAAGTTCATAGGGGGTTTTCTTTAAAAATTGTCTTATTAAAGCACGATTTAAAATGTAACATGCTGTGTTAATAGCTTCCGCCCAAAAATATTTTGGAAGGTTGCTTTCACAGAGCATGGTACGGGCCATTTCTTCTAAGGTTCTATTTTTCCTTTCAACTACCCCATTTTGTTGGGGTGTCCTAGGAGCAGAGAAGTTGTGGCCAATTCCATTTTCATCACAAAAATTTTCAAAGTCATGATTTTCAAATTCTGTTCCATGATCACTTCTAATATTTTGAATTGAAAACCCTTTTTCATTAGTGACTTTTCGATAAAATTTCGTGAAAATTTGAAAAGTTTCATTTTTGAGAGCTAAAAAGAAAACCCAAGTAAAACGAGAGTAATCATCAATTATTACAAATCCATATCGTTTTCCTCCTAGACTAGTGGTTTTAGTTGGTCCAAATAAATCCATATGTAAGAGCTCTAAAGGTCTAGAAGTTGAAATAGTATTTTTGGATTTAAATGATATTCTAGTTTGTTTACCTAATTGGCATGCATCACAAATTCTATCCTTTTCAAAATTTAATTTTGGCAAACCGAGAACTAAATCCTTTTTGATTAATTTTGAAAGAGAATGCATGCTAATATGTGCAAGTCTACGATGCCACAGCCAACTAGTCTCATTTATTTTAGCATTTAAGGAAACTAGGCATTGCATGTCTAATTTAGTTAAATCATTCAAGTCTACCATATAAACATTGCCATGCCTATGTCCTATAAATTTAATGCCATCGTTAATAGGACTCGTCACAATGCATACAGATGATTCAAAACTTACTTTATACCCTTTATCACAGAATTGACTAATGCTAAGTAAGTTATGCTTTAAACCTTTAACAAGTAAAACATTCTCAATGTATTTGGAGGGAGTGATACCAATGTTACCTATCCCAATGATCTTTCCTTTGCCATTATCTCCAAAGGTGACCATCCCTCCATCCTTAGCATCAAGCGTGATGAATTGTGATTCATCACCAGTCATGTGTCTCGAGCATCCGCTGTCAAGATACCATTTCCTGTTTCCTTCTTGGGATGCTAGACACACCTGCAAGCACAGATCAAGTTTCTGTCTTAGGTACCCAAGCTTTCTTGGGTCCTTTCAGGTTAGTCAGAATGGTTCCTTTTGGAACCCATATTTTCTTTGTGTTTGCATATTTGTTAATAAGACATGTGTATGATTTATGTCCTATTCTTCCACATTTAAAATAAGTAATATTTGTAGGCTTTTTGCTTGAATAATTTGCATAAATATCCTTCAAAAATTTTTGTTTCTTCAGGGGTTTATAACCAAGTCCAGCCTTATCATATATAGCTTTCTGATTATCAAGGATCATATTTAGCTTGTTTGAACTTAAGGTGAACTTATCTACTATAGATTTCAGTTTGTTAATTTCATCCTTAAAGTTTTGATTTTCTTGAATCAATGTGAATTTTTCAATTGAAAGAATTTCAGCTTGTTTCACTAAGGACTGATTTTCCAATTTCAGCTCTTTGTTTTTCTTCCCTAGTTTCTTTAATTCATCAATTGAATCATAGAAAGCTTCATGCAATTCTTCAAAAGTAAATTCACTAGTGGATTCAGAAGTTACCTCATTTTCATGTGCCATCAGGCACAGATTGGCTTGTTCGGTTGAGGTTTCCTCATCGGAGCTTGAGTCATCACTCGCACTCCAGGTCGCCATCATTGCCTTCTTTTTGAATTTCTTTGGACCTTTCTTCAATTGAGGACATTCGGATCTGAAATGTCCTGGCTTCTTGCACTCGTAGCATATAGGGGTTTGATCTTTCTCCTTTTCTATGCTTTGATCCCCTTTTGTAAATTTCTTTCTCATCCCCTGTTTCCTTTTTCTTAGAAACTTCTTGAATTTCCGGGTGATGAGAGCCATCTCCTCATCCTGATCTTCATCTTCAGAGTCATCTGTTTCATAATCAGGTGAAGTTGTGGATTTGAGGGCAATGGTTCTTTTCTTTTTGATTTCATCCTCTTGATGTTGCATCATGCTAAGTTCATGAGTCATCAAGGATCCAAGAAGCTCTTCTAGAGGTAGAGTGTTCAAGTCCTTTGCTTCTTGGATGGCAGTCACCTTGGCTTCCCAAGTTCTTGGCAGTGACCTGAGAATCTTCCTTACAAGTTCACTGTTAGTATAAGATTTGCCAAGACTCTTTAAACCATTGATTATATCAGTAAAACGAGTAAACATAGCAGTTATGGACTCATCATGCTCTATTTTGAACAATTCATATTTATGTACAAGCATGTTTATTTTAGACTCTTTTACTTGATTTGTTCCCTCATGGGTGACTTCTAACCTATTCCATATTTCTTTAGCAGATGCACAAGTAGAAATGCGATTAAATTCACTAGCATCTAGTGCACAATAAAGAACATTCATAGCTTTGGCATTTAATTGTGCTAATTTCTTGTCAACCTCATCCCATTCTTTCTCGGGTTTGGTTGACTCCTCACCATCTATAATCTTGGTGGGTGTGTGAGGACCATTCACTATGATACTCCACATATCATAGTCGAGTGCTTGTATGAAAATCTTTATCCGAGCTTTCCAATAGGTGTAATTAGACCCATTGAAGAGTGGAGGTCGGTTTGTTGATTGCCCCTCGGCTAGAGAAGTTCCAACATGGGTTGCCATAGATCTTTGGCTCTTTGATTGTTAGATCAAAGAAGGGCTAGAGCACTGGCTCTGATACCACTTGTTGCCCAGCTATGCAACCCAAGAGGGGGGGTGAATTGGGTTTCTAAAAATTTTAAGCCCAACAGATAACTTATGAAGAACAAAATAATGGCTTTAAATCAATATTAATTAACTAAAGCAGTATTGCAAGGATATAAATATGATAAAGCGATAAAGCACACCACAAACACAAGGATTTATAGTGGTTCGGTGCTAACCTTGCACCTACGTCCACTCCCCAAGATCCCACTTGGGAATTTTAATCCACTATCCTTTGTATTCAACCCGAATACAAAACGTCGGAAACTCCGACACTAGCTATCCCAAGCTAGAATACAGGACGTCGGAAACTCCGACCCTAGCTATCCCAAGCTAGAACACTTGTTTCCCGGGTACAAGCCAACCCACAACACTCCGATTTCAGGTTCGGATCAACCTTTCCTTGTTTTGGAAATCCTCCAAAAACAAGAGCAAAAACTCACAAAGAGTAAGAATATTTAGAGCACAGATGAATACAAAAACAGCTCCTTAAATGAGCAAATATAACAATAAAAACTTTACTCAAATGAAGAACCCCTTTTTCAGATTTTCTCAAGATGAATGAACGGTTGAACGCTTGAGAAGAGGTTGATTGTTGATTGAAGATCTCTTGAAAGCTTTGAACGATCTCTAGATCAAGGTT
The DNA here is from genome assembly GCF_000442705.2 of Elaeis guineensis. Lineage (NCBI taxonomy): Eukaryota > Viridiplantae > Streptophyta > Magnoliopsida > Arecales > Arecaceae > Elaeis > Elaeis guineensis. The sequence continues at coordinate 3,369,108 of NC_025995.2, forward strand.
GAAACGATAGGCGTGAAGAATTCTCTCCTTGAAAGATCTTCCTTTTCTCTTTCACAATCTCTCTGGTATATTGTGGATCCTCTCTCTTTTTCTCTATGGATATTTCGTTGATCTCAGGCTTTTTCTTGCAAATTTCGGATCCTCTCTTCTGTTCTTCTCTTTTTCCTCTCTTTTCTTCTCTACATTTGATTTCACGTTTGATCCGCTATTTAATCTGCAATTTCTTTCATCATTTAAAGCATTTTGTAGCATTAGAAGCAAGAGAAAACAATTTAGGCAGATAAAGAGCCGTTAGAGGATTTTTAGGAAGCATAAATGGCAATTAAAACGGGCAAAAAAATAGCCGTTGCTGACATTTCCCGTCGCAGGGGTCGACTCATGAGTCGACTCATGCTTCAGGAGTCGACTCATGAGTCGACTTCTGTTGCAACAGACCAGAAGATCTGATTTCTGAATTTTTCGGTTCAAATCAGCAGGGGTCGACTCATGAGTCGACTCATGCCTTGTGGGTCGACTCATGAGTCGACTCACAGGTCGTGCCAAGCCAAAAAATCCAGCGTGCCATGGGAATTTTTTTCGTGCCATTCAGCTCATAGTGCCATGAGTTGACTCATGAGTCGACTCATGCACTTTAAACCTTCATAACTTCAAAAATATTAGTCCAAACACAATGAAATTTTCACCAATAGATTTCAAATCATTTGTTCTACCAAATGGTACTATCAAATCAGGATTTTAGCAAAATTACGATTTTGCCCTTGAAGAGCATAAGGACTTTTTCAATTGTTTGTATCCCTTCAATCTGCTTTGTAATCATCAAAATCAATCTAGGAGCAACAATAGGCCTTTCTCTATTGGAGTGTTAATGGGTTTAGAGTTGTGCATACAGAAACATTCAAAGATCCTTTTGATGTAAGTTTCTTGAGACAAACTTAAAAACCTCTTAGAATGATTCCTTGAAATCTTAACCACGAGTATATAATCTGCTTGTCTCATGTCCTTCATCTCAAATACGGAGGACAACCACTTTTAAGTGGTGACAAACAACTCCATATCATTTTCAGCTAATAGAATATCATCCACATATAATGAGAGAATGAGAAACTTATTCCCATCTTTCTTGATATATACATAATGGTCTTCTTCTATCATCATAAAGCCCACAGATGTGATGCTTGATGAAACTGAATGTACCATTGCCTAGATGATTATTTTAGGCCATAGATGGACCTTTTTAAATGACACTCTTTGTGCTCTTGTCCCTTGACCCAAAACTCAACTTGTTGATCCATGTAGATCTCTTCATTTACTTTTCCATTGAGAAATACAGTCTTCACATCAATTTGGAATGATTCCAAATTCAGATGTACGACTATAGCTAGGATGAGACGAATAGATGCAAATCTCACCATAGGAGAGAACGTCTCCTAATAGTCCACACCTTCCTTTCGGCTATAGCCCTTTGCCACTAGATGGGCTTTATACTATCAATTGATCCATCTGCCTTTTGCTTGATTTTTAAGATCCATTTGTTTCCTATGGTCTTGCACCCAGATTGAAGGTCAACTAATTCTCACACATAGTTCTCAACCATGGAGTTCATTTTATCTTTCATAGCAGCTAGCCACTTATCAGATGATGGTGAGTGCATAACTTCCTCAAAAGAAGAAGGTTCATTAGCATCCACAGAAATGCTTAAGAAGGCCTCACCTTCTATTTCAAAGCATTTGTGAGGAACATTTCCATGCATACTTCTACATAATTGTGGATCCAAAGAATGCTCAAGTGATTTACTCCCACTAACTTCAATAGTCTCTTGGATAGGTTGAACTTCCATATCCATATCCTCTTGTTGGGATGCAAATAAGTCTTAAGATTCCTTTAACTCATAAAGGTCAAGGCTTTCCTTAACCTCACCAATACTAGGAAAGTCATCTTTTCGATAGTCAATATCATGGGATTCTATTTCAGTTGGCCTCCATTAGGACGTTCCCCATACATTACATAGCCCTTAGAATGTCAAGAATATCTAATAAACACACATTTATTAGCTTTAGGGCCTAACTTCCCAAACTTATGGGAAGAGTGGTGAACATACCCTGCAGATCCCCAAGGGTGTAAGCCTTCCAAATTAGGTCTTTTGCCATTCCATAACTCATATGGAGTGGTAGGGACTGATTTTGAGTCCACATGATAAAGGATGTATGCTGCTGTTAAAAGAACATTCTCCCAAAAACTAATCAAGAGGTTGGCCTGAGCCATCATTAACCTAACCATATCCAACAAAGTATGATTCCTTCTCTCTGCAACACCATTTTATTGTAGAGTTTCAGGTATTGTCAATTATTGGTATATACCTTTTTTCTTACAAAATTTTTTGAATTGATCAGATAAATATTCTCAACCCCTATCAGTGTGAAGAGCCTTAATGCTCTTCTATTTTTGATTCTCAACCTCTGCTACAAAGCGTTTAAAAATCCAAAGCTTCGAAGTGGTGAGACAATAGTAAATTAGAGCCGTATCATAAGAAATCATCTATGAATGTGATGAAATAAGCTGCACCATAATGCGCTTTCACATTCATAGGCCTGCAAATATCCGAGTGGATAAGTTCTAGAAGATGAGTAGCCCTTTTAGCCTTTCCAAAAGACTTCCTGCTGGCCTTTCCAGCAAGACAAGGCTCGCATGTTGGAAGATTCACTTTGACGAAAAAGCATAATAGCCCTTCTCTAGTCAATCTAGATAATCTTTCTTGTCCAATATGTCCTAATCTAACATGCTATTTAATTGATCAGATATAACATCAGAAGAAGAAGTTGTTACTAAAATAGGACAGCTATTAGATTCAAAATTTAGATCCAACATAAACAAACCATCTTTCAAATATCTATGACCATAGAAAGTTTTATCAAGATAAATAGACAAACCGTTATTCCTGAAACTAAAAGAAAATCCTAAGTTCATCAATGCTAAAACTGAAAGCAGATTACATTGAACAGTGGGGGCATGAAGCACATCATGGAGAAGTAACTTGCATCCATTGTGCATAATAAGTTGGTAGATTCCAACTCCAAGGACTTCTTCCTCAGCTCCATTTTCCATCATCATGAAATGTCTATCCACTAATAATCGATGACAATCTACATATCCTGCACGATTGCAGGTCACATGTTTGGTTGCTCCCGTATCTACAATCCAACCGAGGAGAGAGTGAGTTACAAACACATGTGAACAAACTAAAGTTCTAGAAGAGATTATTTGAGGACAAATATTTTGTGGCTTAGTGCATTCCTGAGCGAAGTGTTCCTTCTTTCCACAGTTAAAAAATTTTAACTTAGACTTGTCTTTCTTGCCACCATGCTTGCCTTTTTGGTGCTTGGTAACCTTTCTAGCTTTAGATCCCGTATTTTATTTTTTCTACTTATGTTTCTTGCATTGAGGACCATTTCCTCTGCGATGTCCAGCTTGAGCTACCATAGCAGCACTGTGGTTCGCATCTCTGCACTTCGCCTCAAGCTCCACATGGCGGGAAATATCATCAAAGGTCTTAATTCCTTCATTGTGCATGAGCACTATCTTCACATGTCCCCAAGAGGACTCAAGAAGTGACCTAATAACAGCAAGGACCTATTGCTTATTGATGAGATCATGACCAGTAGCTCTCATTTCTCTGATCAAGGAGGACATCACCCTAAGGTGCTCGACATGCTATGCTTTGGGTCCATCATGTATTGATTGAACCTAAGCATTAAAGCATGAAGCCTAGTAGCTGTTGTCCCACCATATTTTAGCCTTAGTTGATCCCATATTTCTTTGGTAGTTGGGTAGCCCTCAAACTTCCCAATGAGGTCGTCGTGCACGCAGCTCAACAAAGTAAAGCGCACACTCCTATCCCTCTTACACCAATTATCATGAGCCTCTTGGTCACGATGATGCTGGGCAGTATTTCCACCCTGTGGTGGGTTCATATTGACGGTCAGATGATCGAGCAACTCTTGCTCATTCAAAATGTATGGAACCTTCATATGCTAGATATCATAGTTTTTTCCATCAAGTTTCTCTCCCTTGTTCAATTCAGTAATTATGTTCTTGTGGGTCATTTCACTACATCATTGCATGGGTTTAGTTAGGCACATATCTTAAATAATAGCAATTTAATTAGACATCCTAATCTCTGCCTATATTACTAGTTCAAAAATTTTGCATACACACTAGTAATCATCACCAATAAATAAGCATGAATTAAGCATCTAATTGACTTTAGCCTAAGGTATGAGAATGACTCCCACTATGCATGTGCATCATACGTAATCCATACATTCATTGGTGAGTTCAACTGTAGAACTTCATTGTTATTTTGTTGAATGCCCATGCTTCCGTGTGATGCTAATGCATCTCCATTCATCTAAACTAAGTAACACACATAGGTCAAATGAGTGGAGATTCAACCATACTCACCACCCAGGTGAGAGATTATAGATCCAGCAATCTAGGGTGAAATATATATATATATATACATATGTGTGTGTGTGCGCGCATGCACGCCTATTAGGCACTTAAATATAATTTCATATCACATATACAAGAGATATTTTATTTAACACAAAAGAAATAAATCAATCATAGAATTCATAACAAATATGAATAATAATTAATATGCAAACATATTAACTAAAGATCAACTGTATATGAATATAAGAAAAATATTTAAAATTTTATGGGGCCCACATGCATCGGATGCACCCTACGGGCGACACTATGCATCAAGATAATGTCATACAAGGATAGTGTTTTTAACACTAAACATCTCAAATTCAAAACTGTGATAATCTGAATCCCAAAGCAGCCAAAAAGATAAAAAAAAAAAAAAAGAAACGTTGAAGACTCCCACTGGGATTCTTCTTCCGCATGACCTCATCGGAGAGAAAGTCGAATTCGAGAAGGATTCGGCCTCCCCTCCACCTTATAAAATCTCCTCTTCTCTCCTCTAAGGCTGGCCATGATGAACACCGACAAATATTGATGATTTTTCTTTTTCTTTTCTCCGTTGAAGCCATGGCCTCCGGTTATTATGTTTTTCAAAAAATAGATGCCAGAGATGCCACTAGAGCTCAGATAGGGTTCCGACCTTTCTTCCTCTCCCTCTTCCCTTTCTCCTCTAACTCCAAACCTCACTGTCAACTTTATCAAAAATCGAGAAGAAAAGGATGTCCTATTTTTCAAATGATTTTTCTCATAATTTCTCGTCAGACATCTCTGGCTCCACCACTATCGATCACCATTATCGGACCATCGATTGTGCCACCGCACCCCATCGGACCATGGGCAAATCTCCCTCAGGTCCTCTCCTGTTCGACCAAAGAAAAGAAAAGAAAAAAGTAAAGAAGAAGAGAAGAAAAAGAAAAAGAAGAAAAAGAAAAAAGGAAAAAAAAGAGAGAGGATTTTCTCTCTCTCTCTCTCTTAAAGTCCTTCTAAGATTCTCTCTCTTTTCTTCTCTCTAAAATTTTTCTCTCCTCCTTTTTCTCTCTAAGAAAGATCTATAGATCTTGTATCGGGCCATCCTTTTCTCTTTTAGAGACCCATGTTGACCTCAGTGAGATGACTTCTAATCAATTTAGTGTTTGAATGATCTATTGAACTGGTCACCCAATCAATTATTTTTTTTATTATTTAATTTTATTGAATATATGGAATAAAAAATTAATTATGATTTAATATTTTAAATAGAATTTTTTTGATTTATTTAAAAAAAATTAAAGATCTAGAACAATCGAGGTAAGTGAATCTTATGTTCTTTATTTATTTTTAAATAATCATATTTTTAATATAAAAAATTATTGATGATAAAATCATATTTTTTTTATAAAATAAAGATTAGCATATGAGATATAAAAAAAATATGTTTTATTATGAACATCAATTTTATGAATATGTTTTAATAAAAATAGAATATTTATGAAGTATGAATTTTATTGATTTCTACCTATGTATATGTATGTTTTAAGAAAAAAAGATATAAAGATTTCAAAGGCTCTCAAATAGCTATGAGTGAATCTCTATGGAAAGGTCGACATCCGAAGCTAGCATCTACAAGAACACAAGCCCTGCCCGCAGATATAAAGTTGGCATATCAAATATAAATTTATCAATTAAGAATACTGGCTCTGTCATGGGTATAAAATGACCATAGCATGAATATCTGTGAGTAAAATTTAGAAACATGATATGGACATATGACAAGAATGATTTACAAAATATATTTATAAAATATTCATGATTTATGAATGCATGATTGATTTTTGATTTATTTTATTATATATTTTATAAAATATTTTACATTTTAAATTTTTTATTATTTTTTAAGTATTGCATTATCATAAAAAATTTATGCTGGATCTGATAAGAAAGCATAGATTCTACTTATTGGACTAGTGTAGCTCATATTATTTTTATTTTTTTTTTATAAAAGAATAAAGTTAGGATCGATGAAGAATTTTGGCTGGAAGATCTACCCAGCAAGCTTGAAAATTTTATAGCTGAAATTTAGTTATTTGATGGTCATGAACTTCTAGTAAATAATTATGAATTTTAAGATATAGGTTTGTATTTGATTTTAGATTTAGATGCTTTGAATCAGTTTTAGTTTAATTAAACATTTGAATTGAACTTTATTATTTCTTTTATTTATGATGCATCTGTTATTATATTTAAAAAGATGAATATTGACTTCATGTTATCATAAACTATATCCCTTGATAGCATGACCGTGTTATGTCCCAAATTTGGGATGTGACATTTTATGGTATCAGAGCTATAGGTTTGATCATGGGTAGAACTTAAAATCTAGTAGTGGATAGTTAGGTCACGTATAGTTAGATTCTGACTTAATAAAGAACAATAAATTTTATTAACTATACTACTGCCTTATTATAAAAATAGAATAATATTAAATTTTGAATAAAAAATGATGAGCGATAGGAAGGATGAAACCTTAGCAAATATGGCTGCTAGGACAAGAGGAGCAAGAATGACGTCACGGGGAGCTACAAACCAATCGATTGAGCAGGCTCCTAATGCACCACTACTCAGACAAATATTACTGGAGTATGCCAAGTGGTGGCTCAGCTTATTCAGCAACAACAGCAGATACAAGTCGCTCCTCAACCTTCATCATCTTTAGAGTTATATTATGAGAGGTTTAGAAGGCTTAATCCATCACTATTTGAGGGTGGATTTGATCTTTTAGTTGCAAAGATTTGGATTCGAGAGATAGAGAAGATGTTCGATGCCTTACAGTATTCCGAAAATATGAAGGTCAAATTAGCCATACCTATGCTGAAAAAAAATATCGAGTTTTGGTGGATTGTAATAAAAGCTGTCTATAAGAATATCGATGGCCAATTGACTTGGGAGGAGTTTAAAAAGATAATTTATGATCAATACTTCCCCAGGACAATGAGATTAGTAAAGAAAAATGAGTTTTGAGCTTTGAGGCAAAAAGATGAAATGACAGTATTAGAGTATGCAAACAAATTTAATAAGTTAGACCGTTTCTGCCCCCAGCTTATGGAGTCCGAAAGGAGCAAAGCTAATAAATTTGATCAAAGATTAAGACATGAGATTCAGTCTCAATTGTCTTCTTATATTTTTAATGATTATAAAGATGTGTTAGAACGAGCTTTAAAAGTGGCGTCCAAGATAAAAAGATCAGAATAGGAGAGGAGTAACAAAAAGAGATCGAGACCAACAGAAAATTTAAATAATCAACAAAAAAACTCTACTAATATTGTAGAGAATAATAAAGAAACTATAATTTGTGAATATTATGGCAAAAATAATTATGGACCTTATCTCAAAAAGTTGGGAGCATACTTTTCATGTAGCAGAATAGGATATATGGCACGAGATTGTCCTATTAAGAAAAAGAATAATTCAAAGACTTCCAAACCAGCAGATCAGAAACAACAAAAAAATGTATGGATGTTCGTCTTGACTCAACAAGGTGTCAGTGCAAGCAATCAAGTAGTTACAAATATCATTTTCGTCACCCCATAGATGTGCATATGCTATTTGATTATGAATTTTTTCATTTTTTACATCTTTCAAGTAATAACTATATAGAATTAAATAAGCCACTATATATTATATCTTCTCTTAGGAAAGTTATTTTCATCAATGTCTTGTTAAAAAAAAAAATTATCTCATTTTAGATGAGGAAGTTAGGATTGATGGAACTTGGTCTAAGAGTATAGTAAAGATAGTATGAAGATTAAAATTCCTATTGGTTAAAGAGTGAGGATATACCAAATTTCGAGGATGAAACTTTTCTTAAGAGGGGTAGAATGTGATAATCCAAATTTCAAAATAGCCAAAAAGATAAAAAAAAGAAAACATTGAAGACTCCCATTGGGAGTCTTCTTTCGTGCGACCTAATCAGAGAGGAAGTCGAATCCAAGAAGGATTCAGCCTCCCCTTCTCCCTATAAAATCTCCTCTTCTCTCCTCTAAGGCTGGCCACGACGAACACCGACAAACACCAACGATTTTTCTCTCTCTTTTCTCCGTTGAAGCCGCGGCCTCCTGTTACTATGTTCGTCAAAAAATAAAGGCCGGAGATGCCACCGGAGCTTAGGTAGGGCTCCGACCTTTCTTCCTCTCCCTCTTCCCTTTCTCCTCTGGCTCCAAACCTTACTGCCAACCGCCGACTTTAATATCGGTAATCATGAACCAGCAACACAGAAAGCCTCTCGCCTTTAATATCTTCTTTTTTCCTACTTTCGTCATGAACAGCACTTCTTTCTAGTGGCTATGGAGTGGCTGCCAGAGTCCTCCATAAAATTCACGATCCAAATCCCCTAGGCCAATGATGGTGCCTCCAGAGAGGAGATCCCAAAGAGTTCTAATATTTCATTGATTGAGTGAGAGATGGGAGAGAAGAATGTTACATATATTTTTCTGAAGAGAATTTGAGATACTTATATCTCTTATAGGACTTATTCCTTCAGTTAATTAATTTGAATTCAAATAGAACTAATCTAATTTAAATGCAAAGAAGATATTATCATAATTATCACTTACATAATTAACTTAAATTTAAACAGAACTAATCTAATTTAAATTTAATAAAATATGATCATAATTATATTATTAATTATTCTAAAATAATTATCATATATTACATGCTATGTGAACGTATCCCATGGACTCCACGCAACAGCTCCCATCTAGCTTTGGGCATCTAATATTCAGAAGATAAAAGGACCCTTCCATCACCATCAGACAAATTGCTCCCTCATTGCTATGGACCCACATGCCTTAACGTACAACCAAAGCAATAGCACTGCTTTCTCACCGTCTTACCGTCATCGGTCTTCCCTGGATTCTCGCTGTTCACATCACTTTTGAAAGCCTTCACTCCGTAGCTTCCACAAAGCTTCCTTCCTTCCATCTATCCTCTAAATTATTGGTGTTAAAGCTCACATCTTTCTTTCCATCCCGGCCCTTATTCATCAAAGCTTCATACGCCAAAGCCTCGAGAGGAAGAGAGGTGGCAGCAGCAACTCAACGTTATGGCAGAAGCAGCAGCGGCAGTATCAGTTGCGTCCCCCATTCTGAAGATTGTGATCCAGAAGCTGGGCTCTGGCCTATGGAAGCAGATGGGATTGGCAAGCAGCGTCAAGAAAGATGTGGAGAAGCTACAAAGCGTGTTAGAAACTATCACTGATGTGCTTGAGGATGCCGAGAACAGATCCATCAGCGACAAACCTCTGCAAGGCTGGCTAAGAAAGCTCAGAGATGCTGCTTTTGATGCAGATGATGTGGTGGACGAGTTCCAAACTGAAGCATTAAGACAAAAAATTGAGGAAAACAATTGCATCACCCGAAAGGTACGGGACTTTTTTTCCCTCAACAACTCAATTATATTTTATCATAAGATTGCTCGCAAAGTAAAAGAGATCAGAGAGCGATTGGACCAAATTTCAGAAGAGAGATTGAAATTCCATTTGAGCGAGAGATCCATCCCGGAAAGATCTTTGGAGCGAGAGACCTACTCATTTGTGATCGAATCTGAAATTTATGGCAGGGATGATGATAAAAAGGAGGTCATAAATTTCTTAGTCTATGTGGATACCGATAAGGATGTCTCTGTTCTCCCAATAGTTGGTTTGGGTGGAGTTGGGAAGACCACGCTTGCTCAGTTAGTGTACAATGATAAAAGGATAGATGAACAATTTGAACTTCGGATGTGGGTTTGTATCGGCGAGAATTTTGACATTCCAAGGATAATAAGAGCAATTATCGAACGAGTGACAGGAACAAATTGCGAGCTGTCTGACATAGAGATAATGCAGTCTCTTCTTCGAGAAAAACTAAGAGAGCGGAGATTTCTACTTGTTCTGGATGACGTGTGGAATGAGGAGGAAGCTGAATGGGAAAGACTAAAACCTTTGCTGAGGGGTGGCAAGAAGGGAAGTAAGATCATAGTGACGACCCGCAGTGAAAGAGTTGCTAGCATAATGGGTAGCTCTGCACTACTCAGATTGCCAGTGTTACCGACTGATGACTGCTGGACTTTGTTCAGGCAGAGGGCGTTCGGGTTGGGAAGAGCTGAAGAGACGCCAAGCTTGGTAAAAATAGGGAAGAAGATTGTCCAGAAGTGTGGGGGTCTGCCGTTAGCCGCAAAGGCTCTTGGAAGCCTAATGAGCTCCAAGAGGGGGGAGGTGGAGTGGTTAGCTGTCAAAAATAGCGAAATCTGGAAACTACCTGCGAAGGAGACTGGAATATTACCTGCCTTAAGATTGAGTTATGATCATTTGCCATCTCATCTGAAGCAGTGTTTTGCCTACTGTTCATTGTTCCCAAAAGATTATTCAATTGAAAGAGAAAGATTGATTCAGTTGTGGATTGCTGAAGGGTTCATTAATCATCCATCAGATAATAATATGGATTTAGAGAATATCGGCAATCAGTTTTTTAATAATTTGCTATGGAGGTCCTTTTTTCAGGACGCAGAAAAGGATTCTGATGGTAACGTGACGGTGTGCAAGATGCATGATCTGGTCCACGACCTTGCTTGCTTTGTCATAGGTGATGAGGCCGGCATCATGGAGGCGGGCAAGGACACACTCATTTCCCATCGATGTCGCTATTCATCAGTTGATCAGATCAACGACAAAACATCAGAATGTTTACAGCTTGCCAGCAAAACAATGAAATTGAGATCACTTATATTTTTATTTGATTTTCGTATAAGAACTGTAAACATCAGTGCGGTGTCAAATCTTACTTACTTGCGTGTATTAGATCTACAGCTCTCAGGGCTCCAAAAGTTATCCAGCAGAATAAGCAGGTTAAAGCATCTAAGGTACCTAGACCTATCAAATACATTAATTGAGGCATTACCTAACTCGATCTCTTCTCTCTACAACTTGCAAGTGTTGAACCTTATTAATTGCAAAAATCTTGAAGCATTACCTGACCCGATTGCTTCTCTCTACAACTTGCAAGTGTTGAACCTTGCATATTGTCGTAATCTTAAAGAGTTGCCCAAAGACATGAGAAAAATGAGAAATCTCAGACATCTGTGCATTGCCAGATGTCATCGTTTGACTCGGATGCCACCTAAAATGAGCCAGTTGAGTAACCTCCGGACACTGTCAATGTTTGCTGTGGGCGAGGAGGATGGATGTAGCATTGTGGAACTGCAACATCTCAACCTGATCGGTTGCTCTCTTGAAATCAAGAATCTAAATAATGTGAAGGATCCAAAGGAAGCAATGAAAGCAAACTTGGAGGCAAGGACAAATCTGCAATCGTTGAGATTGTTATGGAACGGACATTCGGATTGGGCACCGACACCATCTTCTACAAAAATGGTAGAGGATGTGCTTGAAAAGCTCCTGCCTCATCCTAATTTAAAGCAGTTGACAATAAGGGGCTACATGGGCATCAGATTACCCACTTGGATGGCAAGGGCAGAACTAGTGTCAACCTTATTTTCAAATCTGGTCCAGCTCAGATTGTGGGGTCTGAAGTGGTGCGAGCATCTTCCACCGCTCAGCCAATTCCCCTCTCTGAAGCGTCTCGATATGTTTGGAATGGATGCTCTGAGGAAAATAGAAGAGGATGGTGGCACCATGTCCGTCTCGCTAGAAGAGTTCAGATTGGTAGGCATGCCCGAATTGGAGGAATGGTGTGTAAAACCAACAGCGGAATCGTTCCCTCATCTTAGGTTATTGGACATACAATCATGCCCCAAATTAATGGTGCAACCATGCATCCCATCCTCGGTCGAGCATCTTAGGATATCAAGAAATCAGATGCTGTTATCAGAAGGAAGCATCGGAGGGTTGTCCAAACTGAAACGAGTGGACATTACTTCTTGTGGAGCATCATCAAAGTCTGGGTGGTGGGGTGGGCTGCAATACCTCACTTCCCTTGAGGATCTACAGATTTCAAAATGTGACGAACTGAATTGTTTGCCAGAGGGTGTTATGTACGTGTCCGCACTCCGAACCCTTTCTTTGGTGGATAACAGAAATCTAAGGAGTCTAGAATGGGGAAGAAGGGACCCTCGGTTCACTGCCCTCTGCAGTCTGGTGATAGATGGTTCCCCTGCATTGACTGCTTTGCCGGAGTGGGTAGGGGGCCTCACCTCGCTTCAGTTTTTATCGCTTGGGTATTGTGACAACCTCGCAATGCTGCCAGACCTCCCTGCGCTTCAAAAGTTGCAGATTACGAACTGCCCCCTTCTGGCAAGGCGATACAGTTTGGTGACAGGCGAGGACCGGCCCAAGATTGCTCACGTTCCAAATGTTAGAATAGAAGAAAGCGAACTTATAGAACAAACCAGCAAAAGATGTACCTTCGGTACGAAATATGCCAGCCAGTTAATGTCAGCATGCTGCATTGGTCACAGTTGAGGTTCCAGCAGCAGCTCCATTCCGTGGAAGTAAACTCTTTTGGTGCGTCTTATGCTCCTCTTTGCTTTTGGGTTTTTTTTTTTTTCCCCTTTTATTCCTGCTTTCGATTTCAAGGACATGCTACTTTTGGATTTGTTGTTTGTTCTGAATTCCTTGAGCTTCACATCTTTGTCCAGAAGTTAAGATCAGCTTATTTAATCTCTGAATCTTTCATGGTGATCTTGTTTTTAAATTCCACGAATCTTGTCTCCTGTGTAATCGATGCCTCTTGCTTATATTTTTTTTCTTTTATTTTGAATTTACTATTTCTGTTTCCCAATCAATTAACTCTTTGTTCTGCATCCTGTAAAATGTTGTTACAATATGCTATTTCTTGTGCCGCATAATTTTGCCATTCATTCCAAGTCATGTTGTGATTTCTTTTCCCTAAATGAAACTTAGATTTGTATGTTGTTTAGGAATGCTCTTCTTGATCTGAGGAGCTATATTAAGGAAATCTAATAAATGCACCTCAGGTATCTCCCTACTCCTTTCATTCAAAATTCTGGTAAAGGATTGTCAAAAGAAAATTGGTAGAGGAACTAGGAAGCACCCTTTGAATCTTGCATTTATTTATCTCCTTAAATTTTTTGCAGATATTATTCTAGGGATTCTTTTCTGTTTGCTTGATTCAATTTAAAAAAAAAAATACAAAGTTTGACTGGAATTAGGATTTTTTATGTCCAATTAATTTGGGTGGGTTTAGTTCTCTCCTTCCATCATAAAGTAAAAAAGAAAAAAAAGAGCAGAACTAGTAGGAGGTTTTCTTAGATTCTTTTTTGCATCATCATCATGCTGCTGAAAGATTCTTCATGTCTTCTTTTGCCATTTCAAAAAACTTTTAATTAATCTTATGAAGTTACTGTACTCAATAAAAGAATTTTTTTCGAACGTAAGGAAGGAGGACAAAAGAATCTTATGGAGTCACTAAATTGTTTTATCTCTCTGCGGTCAGGTGATGGGTTGCTATAGTTTTTTAGAAAGACTAGAAGCTATAGTTGATGACATTCCAAATCTGTTTTTGCTTCAAAATAACACTAAACGCTGATCAAGCATCCTGACAGATCTAAATTTCTCCATCTATATTTTAGATTCTCATAATCCACTCAGAGTCACTCAATGTGCATAGTATTTTCATAGTCATAATTAATGAGTTCAACCCTATTTGTTACTTCTCATTCCATTACTTTTCAACTTTTATATGCAAATTTAACTAAAAATGCACATTTTAAGTTCCAATATGACTGTTGGCATGTTGCTGGAAAACTGTTTGATTCATCCAAATATATACTAGTTGGATTGCCTTTTTGTTCTCATAAATTTCACCATTCCATACGAAATCTATGCGAGTGATTAGAAAGATTCATATACCTTTACTAAATTATGGAATCTCTAATTTGGTGTTTTTTCTTTTCTTTTCTTTTCTTTTTTGGTCCATGGACAGATCCTTCTAGACTGCACTTTGGTTCCAGGAGCTCAACTGTCACCACCATTAAGGAGCTTGGCAACCATGCCAATGCATCTTTAAAGCCTCACAGAGCTCCAGAGCCTGCCTGCAAATCTTTTGTTGCCTCTGGGAAGATGATGCCAAAAAAGGGGAGTAAAAAATTAGCACTAAAGCGCTTGCTTTTGATTCATAAACCAAAGATGTCCATGTTTGCTTCTAGTTCTATTTATTTGGTCTTCTGTCTCGTACTTCTTATCGTCATTACTATGAATAATGCCACTGTTTCATTTTTGCTCCTCTACTTCTTGTTTTTAAAGTACAATAGAGTTCCATTTGTATATATCATTTTCTCAAACTGGGATTCCTTCTATTCCTTTGGATTGTGTTCCAAGAACACAAGGATTCCATAGATTGTTGATCTTTTACTATATCGGCGGATAGTTTCATGAACAGCATAGCATTCAATTTGCCTTTGCATATATCTATTACATAACATCTGGATTACACTCTATTACCTTCAAACCATGTTACATTATTAGTTGTTATCATTTCCGGATATGAATTTATAAAGTTACTTCATTTTTACACTCAGGTGCTGCTCTTTCAATTTATGTCCTTTACCTTGCACATTTGCTCTTTTTCTTGGTGTACATTCTTCTGATGAATTATTTGTTCATTTTGTGCTAATCATATACAACTTGATATTGTCATAAAATGCCATCCACTTCTATGAATCTAAGATAATTTCTGCAAAAAATGGATTTCTCTGAAGGTTTTTCTCAACTAGACTGAAGCAAACAGTTGGAATTGGCAACCTGCATGTTCGAATATGACTGAAGCAATAGCCCATCTTTCTTTCTGCTTTCCCCTTTAAGAAAATGCTACAACATGTACACTTGATAATTGCCAGACTTCATGCTTGTCTGTTTCATCAATAATCTTATTATCTTGCTTGGCATGCTTGTTTTCAAATTCCAAGAATATTGCCTCCTAGTTGATAGATGCATACTATATATTTTTTTTCTTGGAATCTGCTATTGTCTGTTTGCTAATTAACTCTTTAGTTTGCATCCTATAAGAATTTGTAAAAAGTCAACATTTTCTACCCTTGCAATCTCAATACCCACTCTAAATCTTGTGTGTAGGTTTTTTTCCTAAAACAAAAGTTCAAACCGAATGCTATTTAGCAAGCCTTTTCCTAATATTTAAAATCGGTAACTACTAGCTGATGCCTAGCAAGGCACCACCATATATGGCCCTCCCGTTCCTCTGCGAAAGTATGTTTCTTATAATTAGCATCCTGCTGAAAGACTGTCAAATTTCTTAGAATCTGCATGAATGTTGTTAGAGTCACCTAAATTGTCTTATTCTTCCTCTGTAGACATTCTAAGACTAAATTTACTTTGCGACATGCCACTATTACAGAGTTCAAATGGACTTGCCAACCATGCTGGAAAGCCTTGCATAACTCTGGAATCTGTCAAATTTCTGATCTCTTTTCTTTCAGGAAACAATGCCAGAAAGGGGAGATGCAATTATCATCAATAGAAAACTCATTTCCATTTCCACCAATAAAAATGATCAACCACACGAGACAATTAAAATAAGACACTGGGTTTGGATATCAAGAAAGATCCAGGAATATGTTTGTTTTCCATGTTTATTTTCATGTCTGTGCTACAGTTGAAATTACACTATTTCTCAGAAAACTGAAAAATTGCAGACCAATTTTTTCTTTAAAAATAAAAAACCTACAGTCTGATCAAAAGTCTCACTAAAAAATCTTTTTTTGAGCATAAGAAGCACATGCAAAGAACAAATAAAATATCTGCTACACATGCAAAGGCTCGCTGATCACCAGGGCGTACTAAGAAAAGAAAATATGGTGGGAGGGTGTTACAACTTGAAATGGATTTCCGTTTTTATTTTTTGAGAAAATGACTTTCATTTTTGTCTCTAAAAAAATGGATTCTTTTGTTTGGTCACAGTTGTGCACTAGGATAACCATGTCTAAAGGGATGAGGCAAGGCGCAGCTTCATCATTTATATTTGTAATCTTCATAAAGTTCTAGAACTAAAATGGAAATTGCGAGATGAAATCTATATGCTGAAACTGGATGGATGAAGAACGAAAAAGTCAAGACTCAATTTAAGGTTACAGGACACATGAGGTGTGACATTTATTTTTCCACCAAAACTTGTTAATAGAGAACACCATTAATATATGTAAGTCTTTCAGCAAAACCATTGCAGGCAAAGATTGGTTAAGGGAAAATTTTGGAGGAAAATCCAAGAGTAGAGAAGCAGCTACTTAGCAGCTTGGCTTCATAGAATCACTACATCTTGGTGTTAGAGGAGGCTGAAAAGGATCATCACTGAAATCCATTCAATTTGATGAAGCCCAGACCTCCAGTGTTTTCCTTCATCTGTTCCACAATCCAAACCATCTTAAATGATTCTCATGCAAATACATCTCCAAACTGTACTCTGAATTCTGCTAAAATAACTGTAAGACATATAAGAATAATCTTTTCATCAAAAAAAGACGTGTAAGAACAATCTTAAATACTTCTGCTGCACCGTTTCTAACTCATCCTGATCTTCATAACATAACAATTTTCCAATTGGTATTCCACCAGCATAAGCTTTGTTGAACAACTGCAGACCTTTTTTTTTTTTTTCCTACTCAAGCAGGTGTCAAAGAGTAAAGCCCCAATGTACTTCTGCTAGGTAACTTGTAACACAACTTCTAAATCAACCGTGTTACAATAGTTACATATTTTTCAATGGTATTCCAAAAATATGAGCATAAAGCCAGTAAACATCATCATATTTTTTCTAAGTAAAAGGTGGAAAAGGTTCCTGATCCAACCTGATCAAATATTATTGAGACTTCCAGAAAACAGTCATCAACTGCTGCAATATGTAAAGACATGAGAATGATAGAACTATGTTCTAACAAACATGTTCTTCAAACAACATAAAGGATTTGGATATAAAAAATGAACCGGTTACACATGGATGTATCCATGGGACAATAAATTGGCTGTGAGAGCATAGATCAATGGGGATGAATTAAAGCTCAAAGCTAGAACAAAACTAGATGGCGTTCATGTATACTGCTTGTGATCACAATGTAATATCCGGCCCATTTGGGCCTTGGACCAGACCCAAAATCTGAGAAGCCCAAATCTCACAAAAAAAAAAAAAAAATTGAAGAAGACTCCCTCCTCCCGACCAGCTCCTAATCAGAGTCGGAAAACCCCCGAGGAGGAGTCAAACTCCTTCCCCTCCGGCTCTATTTAAGGAGGAGATCTCTCCCCTCCCCCTCCCATCAAGAAATCGGGAGCCAACGGCGAGGATCGTCGGAATTTTGCTCGTGAAAGCCATCACTGTGCTCACCCCTAATTCTCGCCAGAGATGTCACCGGAGCTCGAGGTAAGCCCTTCTCTTCCTTCCTCTTTTCCTTTCCCTCCTTTCTACGGCACTGTGTACTCTCGCCGACCGTCGGGCTCGTTGGAAAATCCACAAAAAGATGAGATTCTATATTGTCCTATTCAGGCGAGCCCTTTCCTCCTCTTTTTCAGCCATCGACGCCGCCGTTTGCGACGTCTCACCCCTAGGATAGGACTCTCATCTCTCTATCCCTCTTCCCTGAAGGTCTTGGCCGCCGGTGATCGGCCAATGATCGAAAAATAAAAAAAAAAGGGGCAGATCCCCTGTTTTTCAAATTCTTTAAATCCTCTGCGGGCCGAACCTCGTCGCCGGCCATCCTTGGCTCCACCACCACCTCCACCTGCTACCGGACATTCGACCATGCTGCCGCCCTTCGTCGGAGCCCGAGCCACCGAGCCCCTCCCCTCAGTCTGTCCTTTATTCGGTCGGGAAGAGAAAGAAGAAAAGAAAGCAAAAAGAAAATGAAAAAGAAAAAGAAAAAGAAAAAAAGAAGAAGAAAAAGAGAAACATAGAAAAAAAAAAGAAGAATGAGAGAATTTTCTCTCTCCTCTCTCTCCTTTCTTTCTCTTTCCTCTCTCCTCTCTCTATCTTTTTCTCTCCAATTTCTCTCTCTATTTTCTCTCTCTAGACCTTTTCTCTCTCTTTATGGATTTTGTCTCTAGGGTCATTCTCTCTCTTTGATTGCATCACGGACCCTAGGATAAACTTGAGATGAAAATATGATGACTCGAGATTGCTCCAAAATTCATGCAGTAGATTGGATCCCGGTCTGGTCTTTATTCGAAATTTATAATATCGATCATGGTTAATCCATATTGAGTCACTTTGATAGAACCTCTGATGATTTTGATCTTGATTTCTTCATTTGCAGGATACAAAGATTCTCTCTACTTTCTCTCTCTAAAATTTTTTCTCTCTAAAATTTTCTCTCTCTTCATGAATTTTCTCTCTCTAGAAGCCTTGTGGACCAATGGAGGGTCTAGATATTTAGATAACTCCCAATTCTGGGTTAATCCTAGGAGAGGTCCTGATTTGTGTTAATAGGATCGATTATGGGTAATTTATTCATATATGATTTTTATATTTGATCAAGATCATAAAGAGATACGATTGTCTGCATAAGATGTCGAGTAAAATATTTTATTTTTGAATTCATAAATCAAAAAAAAATATTGATTTCTGTGCTTGGATCAATCATCGATAAAGGTAAGAATCCCTGTACATGATCACCATTATATATGCTATTTTATCGTTGATCTTGCATCATTGATTTTGCATCATTGGATATGATATCGATAAATTGCTATGCTTGAGACACCGTTATATTGCTTATATAATTTTTGAGCATGAGTATATTATGTTAATACATACGTATCAATGATTGATGGCATGATTGTATGGATATGATATATCTAATTTGATCACAGTGTAAATCGAAACTGATTTGGTGAAATCAACATATAATGATTAAATGAAAAAGAGATATGGTTTGGACTAGCCTTATCATGTGGAACAGCCGGTCATGAGTTTATGCCTGGGACAGCCCCATGGGCTTGTATGTGGATCAGCCGACCAGGAGCTTATGCCTGGGACAGCCTGCCAGGAGCTTATGCCTAGGACAGCCTTGAGAGGTGTATGAGTAAAAATTTGATCGGATGAAAATTGAGGCATAGTGTTGGTTAGTCCACAGTTAGAAAGAAAAAGATTAAAGATTATGTGATAATGAAAGAGAAAGGAAAGACAAGATATGAAATAATTGTTAAACAAAAGTATTTCACCCATTAACATATAATGATGCATCTCTTTTGACAAGGTAGATAAATTATAGATGTTTGCATTATTTCGGATATTGAATATGAAATTTTATATTTTATTACTTATCTTTATTTTTGATTATATTATTACATTGATGTGATATGAAAATTCTTACTGGGCTGTAAAGCTCACACCCCTTCATCTTTCTTTTTTTTTTCAGAGTTACAGGATGCTCAAATTGGCTGTGGTATGGATTTGCGGGTGAGCAGATGCATAGATAGAGTGCCATGATATTCGATCAGAGGATAGAAAAAATTTCAATTGTAATTATACAAGTTTTACTAATTATTATTGGAATTAAATATTATGGATTGTTAAGGTTGTAATGAATTACTTTTGGCCTTGCATATTCCTTAGGACTTGCTTTAAGAAGTGTGCGGCCATCACGTATCCGACCTGAGTGTTGGGTTCGGAGCGTGACAAAGTGATATCAGAGCTTAGATTATGATCATTGGAGATTATGATATAAGTGATTAGGATGTGATAGAATAATATCAGAGCTTAGGTTTAAGATCACTAAAGATTATGAAATGATATCAAAACTTTATGTAAGATCAATAGGATGTGACAGAGTAGTATCTGAGTTTAGAGCTTAGGTTATGTTCATTTGGAGACTATGATACAAGTGATTAGGATATAACAGTATAGTACCAGAGCTTAGGTTTAAGGTTACTAGAGATTGTGACATAAGCGATATCAAAATTTTGGGATCATGATCAATAGAGTATGATCGATAATATTAGAGTTTAAGGTTATGATCACTAAGGATATGATAAAATGATATTAGAGTTTAGGTTATGATTACTAGAGAATATAACTTAAGGTATTTGATCTTAAGGTTATAATTATTCAGGATTGTGACTTTAGTGATATTTAAACTTAGGTTATGATCATAAGGAACATGATAGATATAAAAGAAAAGATTCAATATTTGAAATTTTGAATCAATAGATACTATAATAAAATTTATGCATAAGTGGCATATGATGTCTATAATAGAATTGATGAGTTATATCTTAGATTTCAATTAATAGGGTTGACCTAAGTATGAAAGGTGTTGATTCTAGAATGAAGAGGGAGATACTAATGTGTTGTGTTGAGTATACTCGATGATTTTGAGTGCGAAACTTATATGGATAAAGGTCGTGATAACTTTTCTGATTCCGATGTTAATTGTCTGAGTATTATAAATTTTTGGACTTATCAGAAGAAAATTAGTTAGGATGTGGTCTAAGAAGAAATTACATCATACGAGAAAGAAATATTTTTGAGCATTGAACCTATAAGAGGTCATATATGAAACTCAATTTTAGATGAAAAATATACTCAGACTTTATTATGAGAATATGAGATCCACATCTTGGTGAAATCTTTGGTTATTTAAAATATCA
The DNA here is from genome assembly GCF_000442705.2 of Elaeis guineensis. NCBI lineage: Eukaryota > Viridiplantae > Streptophyta > Magnoliopsida > Arecales > Arecaceae > Elaeis > Elaeis guineensis. The sequence goes on from NC_025995.2 coordinate 3,390,178, forward strand.
TATTTGGATGTAATTTTTTTTGATCTTTCAAGTTGCATAGAATTTTAAGTCAAAAGTTTGCTTTTCTAAGTGGATCTAGGATATTTTGATATTGTTGTTAAATTAAATATGAAGAATTAGTTTTGTTAGAATATGATATATACGTTATGATAAAATATTTAATAATTTGTATTATCATCTTTGAATTAGATTCTTTAATTTTTCTTGTGATTGTTGAAGATGGTGAAGTGTATTAATTATTCAAATCAAAGTTTGGATTTCTGAATTGAACTAAGATATCTTGCTAGTATTAAATTTTGAATGACTTATACAAGGGATAAGATTTTATATAGATTTATTGATTAATATTACGGATTGTGATGAAGAGAGCTCTATAAGAAATAACCAAGTTGATTCTACTTATAAAAATGTTGACTTGAGTTCTTCTAGTTTGCTCAAGTTGGAGTTAATTCTTTTGCGAAGAAAGGTTGGTTTAAAAATTATCTAAATAATTATAAGATAAATCGAAGGTTAACTTCAATTAATTCTAAATATGTTGGATTCGTGAGGAGTGATGAAACTTATGCAATGATTTCAAACATAGAAAGTGGATGGAGATTTAATTTTGATGTGCTATGCCTAAAAGATAGTAATGATAATGAAACTTAAAATTTTATCCTAAGTTTTATATGAAAATTAAAAGTTGGATCTATCTTTGATTGATCTAACATACAAAGATATTCTTATCTTTTGATAAACTTATATAATTTGATAAATTAAAATCAGAGTGCACAGCAAAAGCGTGGTGGATTAAATTGATTAAAAATGTTAATTTCTTGATTCAAAAGATATTATGATGGAATACATTAGTTGCAAATAAGGAAGAATTTTATTGATAATGAAAGGATGCTATAGATTTTGATGTAATCTGATCATAATCGGATAATTTTTGTCAATAGGTTGTTTCATTGTAAATAATATCAAGAAATCTTAGATATCTCAAGTTTATTATTAACAGCTTGATAGTTCTGTTATTAGTTCAAACCTAGAATGTCTTGACACAAATCTCATATTTTTCTAAATTTAATATTGTTCCTCAAACTGACATAGAAGGTTGAGGTTTTCTTGAGATGAAAGTCTACATATAAAATTTGTTGGAAGGTCAAGAAAAGAAAGAAGTCAATGATTGTGAAAAGTGCCCGATGTTCAGCCTTTGTTTATTTTCTATCATAGGTAGTTTGAGATAATTATGAATTTCAAGTGGAATGTATTGGACAAATAACTGTGATATGTTAATACAAGTCCAAAATGTTATCATTTTTCAAAAAAAATATTAAGAAAGCAATAAGAAAGGATGAATTTGAAAATTCAAATAATTTTGTTATAACAAGATTATGAGAAATAAATAATATGTAAGATATTATCGAAAGCGTGAGAATGACATAATGAATGTATATTTTTTTTTAAATATATCTCAAACAACGTAACTTAATTTCGAGGATGAAATTATTTGAAGGGGGGAGAATGTAATATTCGACCCATTTGGGCCTTGGACCGGACCCAAAATCTGAGAAGCCCAAATCCCATAAAAAAAAAAATTGAAGAAGACTCCCTACGGGAGTCTTCTTCCTCTCGACCGGCTCCTAATCGGAGTTGGAAAACCTCCGGGGAGGAGTCAAACTCCTTCCCCTTCGGCTCTATTTAAGGAGGAGATCTCTCTCCTCCCCTCCCATCAAGAAATCGGGAGCCAACGGCGAGGATCGTCAGAATTTTGCTCGTGGAAGCCGTCACTATGCTCGCCCCTAATTCTCGTCGAAGATGTCACCGGAGCTCGAGGTAAGGCCTTCTCTTCCTTCTTCTTTTTCTTCCCCTCATTTTCACGGCACTGTGCACCTTCACTGGCCATCGGGCTCGTCGAAAAATCCACGAAAAGATGAGATTCTATATTGTCCTATTCGGGTGAGCCCTTTTCTCCTCTTTTTCGATCACCGGCACCGTCGTTTGCGGCATCTCACCCCTAGGATAGGACCCTCATCTCTCTATCCCTCTTCCCTAAAGGTCTTGGCTACCGGTGACTGGCCAATGACTGGTAAATAAAAAGAAAATGGGTGGATCCCTTGTTTTTCAAATTCTTTAAATCCCCTGCCGGCTGAACCTCGTCATCGGCCATCCTTGGCTCCACCGCCACCTCCACCTGCTGTCGGACATCCGACCATGCTGCCGTCCTTCACCAGAGCCCGAGCCACCGAGCCCTTCCTCTCGGTCCATCCTCTGTTCGGTCGAGAAGAGAAAGAAGAAAAGAAAAGAAAGAAAAAAGAAAAAGAAAAAGAAAAAGAAAAATAGAAAAAGAAGAAGAAAAAGAGAAAAATAGAAAAGAAAAGAAGAATGAAAGAATTTTTTCTCTCTCCTCTCTCTCCTTTTTCTCTCTTTCCTCTCTCCTCTCTCTATCTTTCTCTCTCCAATTTCTCTCTCTAGATTCTCTCTCTATTTTCTCTCTCTAGATATTTTCTCTCTCTTTATAGATTTTGTCTCTCTAGGGTCATTCTCTCTCTTTGATTGCATCACGGATCCTAAGGTAACTTGAGATGAAAATATGATGACCTGAGATTGCTCCAAAATTCATGCAGTAGATTGGATCCCGGTCCGATCTTTATTCGAAATTTATAACATCAATCATGGTTAATCCATATTGAGTCACTTTGATAGAACCTCTGATGATTTTGATCCTGATTTCTTCATCTGAAGGATACAAAGATTCTCTCTACTTTCTATCTCTAAAATTTTTTCTCTTTAAAATTTTCTCTTTCTCCATGAATTTTCTCTCTCTAGAAGTCTTGTGGACCAATGGAGGGTCTAGATATTTAGATAAGTCCCAATTCTGGGTTAATCCTAGAAGAGGTCCTGGATTTATGTTAATAGGATCGATTATGGATAATTTATTTATATATAATTTTTATATTTGATCAGGGTCATAAAGAGATATGAATGTCTGCATAAGATATCGAGTGAAATATCTTGTTTTCGAATTCATAAATCAAAGAAGAGCATTGATTTCTGTGCTTGGATCAATCACCGGTAAAGATAAGAATTTCTGTACATGATCACCATTATATATGTTATTTTATCGTTGGTCTTGCATCATTGATTTTACATCGTTAGATTTGAGATTGATGAATTACTATGCTTGAGACACCGTTATATTGCTCATATGATTTTTGAGCATGAGTATATTATGTCAATACATATGTATCAATGATTGATGGCATGATTGTATGGATATGACATATCTAATTTAATCACAGTGTAAATCGGAATTGATTTGGTGAAATCAACATATAATGATTAAATGAAAAAGAGATATGATTTGGACTGGCCTTATCATGTGGGACAGCCGGCCAAGAGCTTATACCTGGGACAGCCCCATGCGCTTATATGTGGATCAGCCGGCCAGGAGCTTATGCCTGGGACAGTCCGTCAAGAGCTTATACCTGGGACAGCCTTAAGAGGCTTATGAGTGAAAATTTGATCGGATGAAAATTGAGGCATAGTGTTGGTTAGTCCAAAGCCAGAAAGAAAAAGATTAAAGATTATGTGATAATGAAAGAGAAAGGAAAGACAAGACATGAAACAATTGTTGAACAAAAGTATTTCACCCATTAACATATAATGATGCATCTCTTTTGACAAGATAGATAAATTATAGATGTTTGCATTATTCCGGATATTGAATATAAAATTTTATGTTTTATTGCTTATCCTTATTTTTAGATTATATTATTACATTGGTGTGATATGGGAATTCTTATTGGGCTGTAAAGCTCACACCCCTTCATCTTTCTTTTTTTTCTCCGAGTTACTGGATGCTCGGATTGGCTATGGTATGGATTTGCGGGTGAGCAGATGCATAGATAGAGTATCATGATATTCGATCAGAGGATAGAAAGAATTTCAATTGTAATTATACAAGTTTTACTAGTTATTATTGGAATTGGATATTATAGATTTTTGAGGTTGTAATGAATTATTTTTGGTCTTGCATATTCTTTAGGGCTTGCTCTAAGGAGTATGCGGCCATCACGTATCCGACTCGGATGTTGGGTTCGGGGCGTGACATACAAGGCTACATCTTATCCGCTATTATACTGGAAAAAAGTATTGGCAGTCATTTGGAGTGCCTTGGACAGTAATTCTCTGTTTCCAATTATTGTGCTTATGAAAAAAGAAAAGAGAATTAGAAACACTATGTGCCCTGTCCATAAGGTCTTTCAGAAACTCGGATGCCAGGACCATAAATTCTACGACAGGGATCACTGAATGAATCAACCACTCGGGAAACAACCTCCTTGAAGAACATGGATGCCACCTGTCAGTGTAAAACAGTGTGAGACACAGCCAAGAATTGGAAAGCAGGAGTGTAAACCAACTAATATGACTACATACGGGAACTTCTTGCTAAATCTGGACCACAAAAATGAAATCAAGAAACTGCTTTAGGTCGGCCAGTCAAGCACACATATACCTCATGCTTGTTTGAATACTAGCAATGAGATTCTTGGTTCATCAAAGAGTAGTAATTCTCACATGAATCTAATTAGATAGAATTGCTGCTTCCATATCAAAAATTAAAAACCCTTGCTCGGCTGCAAATGCAATCTCAAACAAGTTTCAAATTGCTGCTCTGTTTCCTTCTGAATGTCTGTAACTCTTTTTAGCCCAGACGTGGACGCACACATATAAGAAAGAGACACACAGATGGCTGATGTTAAGCTGGAACAATAAAATACTCTTGTGAAGTAGTTTGGTTCTAACTACCTTTTAAATGACTGTTCCTGCTAATCAAGCCAGAAGAGACTAGAGAACAAGTAATATAGACCCATCTTTAGATGGAGAATTTTTCCCTTTGTTCCAGTTACCTTCTTGCTTTTTTCTTGGATATCTGATACATTGTGCCCTTTCCTGCCAAACTCTATATTGACCAATACAAGCTACTCTGTGAATTCAAATACAGAGCCCTGGCCCCTTCGATACAAGTTCTGGTTTGTCAATAAAGGTATAGTCCAACACAATTCAGAGTATTCAGGATGGTACATTGCCACAGTTTGCAATTCACATGGAAGCCAGATTTCATCCAGGAAGATATTTATGCAAATCACATGAGCAGGAAAATCTCCACTCTACAGTCCTCATTTTGATTAATTTTTCCCTGCTTTTGTTTTTTCTTCAGCCTCCTGTCGAACCCAAAGAAAGGAGGGATCATACTGATGATACGGATGTGGAAAGCACATCTGAGTAGTAGCAGATGGAGTTGGTGTTGGTGGTCCAGCAGCCAAGATAATAGAAGGAGGCGGCATTGGTGGCCTAGAGGTGGGAGAGCAAGGGGGAAGAGAGCGGGGTGGTTGATTGCACACAGCCGAAGTGGGATAGGAGAATGACACGAACATGAGGTGGGCAATCATGATGATTAGGCAGTGGTCAAGAAATGAGTGGGACAAGGTGGAATAAGGAAGTGTTGGGTGGATGTTTGGTCAGGATACCATGTGATGCAGCAGGAAGAAAGAAGAAACAAAACAAAAATAATCAAAATACGTAGATCAGCTACAAAAGGGCTCACCTCCATGGGGCATTCAAACTTCATTATGAAAAAGAAATTTTATAAGAGGAGATCTCACTCTCAACCCTCGTACACCCAATTTTTCTCTCACTAAAAGTTTCCCTCACAAAAGCTCTCCCTCTTGGAAGACCTCCTGAATCCCTGAAGTGCCTGGCATCCGCTGTCCAGGAGCCCTGCTCCTTCTCTCTCAGCGGCCTCACGTCTCTCTCTTTCTCTTCTCGGGTTCTGCGCGGCATCCTCAGCAAAAACCGAATCACCACCCTTTCCCTCTGTGCCTCACGGGCCTTTTTTAAGGCTAAAACTTGTATTAGATTAGGATTCTCAATTCTAATCGAACCAAACACAGCTAAATAACCTAAATCAAGGCCCCAAACCGTCGGATCAAGACCGGGACGTCCCTGGGCCCTCCGATCGCACTCCGGTCCACGAAATAGTGCCGTGGACTGCGAGAAATGCATGGGAAACACCCATGCGGTCGACAGACCCAGCCATAGATCGGGGTGCAGGGCCTAGGCAAGGCGCCTGGGCCTGGGCCGGCCCGTGTGCAGGCCTGGGCCGCGCCCGCACGTGGCCGTGCGCCCACCTGGGCCGCGAGCCCGGCTGGGCCGCCCACCCGCCTGGGCCGTGCTCCTGGGTCGCGCATCCCGCGCGTTGGCCCCGCCTGGGCCGCATGCCGCCGCCTGCGGCGTGCCACCACCGCTCCGTCGGCCCGCCAGTAGTCCTCCACCGCCTCGGGTCTCGTGCCAACTTCAAAAGCTTGTATCTCCTCCATCCGACCTCTGTTTGGGGCGATCTTGGTCTCGTTGGATTTCATTTTTTGCCGCGAACCTTGCTGTGGGATCAATGTGGGCTGAATCTCGAGGCATTAAATTCTAACAATCTCCACCTCGACTCGATATTCGGCCTCCTCCAAACTTCGAGAGCCTCTGGATCTCCTCGCCTTTATGTCCTAGGGCAATCGCCTGCTGATCATGGATGGGCAAACATAGGAGTTGAGCCAGGCTGCTCGATCCCTTCTCCATCATATGCTGTGCTCCTCCTGACCTGAGACCTATTCGGAGTATCATTCTGCGGTAATAGGAATCTTACCTTGCGACGTCGCCTCTCATCCTCCCGAGTCTCCTGTCTTGTGCCCGATCCACCTCTAGGAGCTCCACCTCACTCTGGGCTCCATCTGGCTCCCGAAGCTCCACCTCGCACTGAGCTCTCCGTCAGGTAATAATGTCCTCTGCTCTCCTTCTTTTTCTCCAGCACAATCCTATCGCTGTGTAGCACCCTCAGGATTCCTCCACCAGCTACCGTCCTGTAGCCTCTCGAATCCAGTCTGCTAAGTGAGATAAGATTCTGCCTGAAATCAAAAATGTATCGGACCTCCCACAATCTCCTCACTGCACTGTCATGTGTCTTCCAGCTGACCGTCCCGATGCCTCTGATCACACAGTTCGATCCATCCGGCAGATATACAGTGCCCTCACTATTCTCCAGGGAGTCAAACTGCTCCTCTCTGCAACATCCATGATAGGGGCATGCAGAATCTAATATCCACTGCTGGGAAGAAGTAGATACCTCGTCAGATATCTTCAGGACATCTCCATCTGAATCACTGTCGGCCGTCGCTACAACAGCCACCGTCCGATTTTTGAGTTGAGGGCAATCTCTGGCTAGATGCCCCAACTCCTCACACCGGTAACACCTGATTTTGCTCAAGTCCCTCCTGGACTTGGACCGTCCTCATTGCGATCTCTTGTCGCTCCATCTACCGCCTCCTGCTCCTCCAGAAGCCACAAAGCTGAGCTATCGTCACCTGAGCTCGAAGCTAGGTTCTCCCTCTTGAGAATCTCATTCTAGAGTATCACTATGGTGACCTCGTCCATCTTGATGGTGCTCTTCTCTACTAGAAGAGCAGTCACCAGGGACTTGTACGAAGGGGGAAGCGACGCCAGCAAAACCAGCGCCCTGGTCTTCTCCTCAACATTCTCACCAATGCTGAGGAGGTCAGTGAGGATCATCTGGAAGTGGCTCAGATGCTCTTACACGCTCTGTCCCTCAGTCATCCACAGTTGGTAGAACTGTCTCCAGAGGAAAAGAGTATTGGTGAGAGACTTTGCCATGTACAACTCCTCGAGCTTCGACCACAGCACCGTTGGGAAAGTTTCGCTCAACACATGGATCACCACCTCATCCGTCAGGTACATGCGGATGATACTCACCGCCTGCATCTGTAGCCATTTCCAATCCCGCACCTCCATGGTGGTCGGCTTCTCATCGCACAAGAGAGCATCGATCAACCCCTATTGGATGAGCATGTCCTTCATCCTTGCCTGCTATAAGGAAAAATTGCTCTTACCATCAAACTTGTTGATCTCCATCTGGGTCACGCATCCCGTGAGTTGGCCCCGCCTGAGCCGCGCGCCACCGCCTGCGGCCGCACCGCCACCGCTCCGTCGGTGGTCCTTCGCTGCCTCGAATCTCGTGCTGACTTCAAAAGCTCGTATCTCCTCTATCCGAGCTCCGTTTGGGACGATCTTGATCTCGTTGGACTTCATTTTTTATCGCAAACCTCGTTATGGGCTCAATATGGGCTGAATCTCGAGGCATCAAATCTTAACAGGAAGATTAGGAGAAGATGGAGGTGAAGGGATGGGGGGTGGTGGTCAGTGGGAAGAAGAGGGAGGGGCAAGGCGGACGAGAGAGATGGAGAGGCTAGGAATATGGCTGTTTTTGTTGTCAACGCCAAGGGTGGGAACCCTGAAGGAAAAGTGGAGGTAGGCTTGTGATAGGAAAGAGAGCAACCCGAGGCTAAGCAGCACTACAGGGATAGAGCAGGATCAGAAAGGGGAAAGAAACAGGTGCATCCAACCAAACAAACCCAATAATCATGGAATTAAAAGACTTTCTTTCAAGAACTTCTATTTCTCCCACCAGACTGGCGCTTGCACATAATTTGTTGACTTGTGGATTTATCATTGAAAACAAGGTTCATAAGCTGGGTGGCAGAACTTGTACCTGTATAGTGTTCATCCAGTATTAGTATCACTACACTGAAAATGGTCATTAACGACGCTATTAAGGTTATTTTACGATGCTAATAAGCGTCGCCAATAACCTTTACGACGCTTCAAAAAGCGTCGCCTATGTAAGAGTGGAGACGAAAAGCGCCGACGCTTTTTAAAAGCGTCGTTATTTTTTAACGATGCTTTAAAACGTCGTAAAATTAAATTATAACGATGCTAATAAGCATCGTTAAACTTGTTTTAACAACGCTTATAAGCGTCGTTAAACATTTTTCTAACGATGCTTTAAAGCGTCGTTAATGACTGCGCGTCCTCCACTCTACCAAGATGCTTTTCGAAGCGTCGGCTTTTTTGTCTTTAACGACGCTTATAAGCGTCGTTAAAATTATTTTAACGACGCTTATAAGCGTCGTTAAAGGTTTTAATAGAAAAAAAAATATAGGTTTTATATACAAAAAAAAAAATACATACATTCCTGTACAAAATTATATCAATTATTCTAACATAAACCTGTACAATCACCACCATTCACACCTGTACAATCACCACCATTCACACCAAAAGCAAACTTAAATAGCAAATTTAACCAAACCAAAAGATATTATTTTATATAAATAAAAATAAAGTACTAATCATCCATTACAATCAAGAGTAATATAAATAAATATAAGAATACAATAAAAATAAAATAATGTCAATCCGCAGGTGGATGGTCGTCGTTGTCTCCACGTGATGTGCCGCTGTCTCGACGGGTGCCTGATGTGCCAGGAGCCTACAAGAAACATATCAAAAGCATGATTTGCATATCTATAAATAAAAATATATAAATCATTAAATTAATACAAAAATATATATTTAATAATATGTGTTTACCTGAGATGGACCATACATCTCTAATAAAGATGTAAGCCGATCAATCTGTCCCCTCATGGCCTGCATCTCGGCACGGCTCTGTCGCATCTCCTCCATCTCAGCGGCATGACTCTGTCTAATCTCCTGTATCTCCGTCTCGAGTCTGCGAATGCGTGAATCCTGAGCATCTACTGCAGCATGCTGTGTATATCTACTAACCTCAGATAACTGAGTGGGGGTGACTCCTACTCCATAACCCCTCACTCGGTCGTAGCGCTCTGGTCCCATCAACTCTGTGAACACCTCGGCCTCGATACGGCTCTGCTGCGTAGATGCTGCGGACTCGTCGTCATGCTCCACAATGAGAGATGTAGCCCTCTCTTGTATTTATTTTGAAAACAAGAGTTATACATTAATAGCTAACAAAATTAAATTTAAATCATTGCAAAAAATAGAATATTAATAATGTCGTACATATAAATCTCTCGACTCATCTCGAACAAAAGTACCATCCTGATGAGTATGAGTCATCCGGTAAAACTCCACTTGTCCGGGTTCCCTCCCATGCTCATCCACCTACACAAATAATTTTAGTTTTAAGCAAATAGTTATAATAATTTAAAAAAATATATGAGTATCATGATACAGACATGGTCCACGATACATAATGATATTAGTTATATAAATATTTTAACATAAAAATTAAAAGTTAATTATGAAAGTTTAAGGAACATACAAACTCCTGTCGGAGTCGTGCATAACTCTTCGACCCCGATGTATGAGGAACAGACTGAGCTGCTCGTGCAGCTCTACCAATAGCAGAATAAGTCTGTAAAATAAAGTAAAATACTTGTTATATGTATAATATATAATAAAAATTAATATTTTTATAAAATATTTTAAAAAAAAAGATAATGAGCAGATAATATACCTGTGCCCTCTCGGAGAACCAATAATGAACCAACTCCATCCACTGATGAGGGGGTACATCAGGAGGACAATTCCTAGCAACCTCCTCCTCTATCATACCTTGTCTCATATAGTCCTTCTTCAATTGTGCTCTATATTCTTTCCATTTGCAGTTGAGAGACTTCATTACAAAATCATGAGTGGATGGAGGGAGAACAAACTTGCTCTATAAAAAAAAAAGTTAAATGAAATAAATTATATAAGTGATTAACAATTAATATACAGTATGAACATCAATTCATTTCCTCTATAACTCGGAGGAGCTCAACTTTATACGTTGGAAGCATGTCATTCCATTTTGCATAGCCCAACGGACATAGCTGAGGCCTCCGAGCAACAGTCCCCAAAAATGAAGTCAATAAGCAGGCAGCTTTCTTAATTGGCTGACCTAGCTGATTGCACTCCACAACAATTCTCTCGCCCTCACGCATCTGCCACACATCTCGTACTACTGTGGGTCTGCGTCTGGGGCGTACTCTCTCGGATCCGTCTGCAAAAAATACATACAAGTAACTATATCATAAATATACATAAAATGAAATAAAAATAAAATTACATGAAAGACAATATATACCCTGCACGTGTATCTCATCATCTGGCTGATGAACAGGAGGATCGTGCTGTGCTGGTGATGAAGGACAGGGCTCAGAATGCTGTGCAGCTGAACTGGCCTCAGGCTGCTGTGCTGAAGAAGACGTACCGGCCTCTGTCTGTGAAAACTGAAACTGCACACCAGCATATCATCCCCTGCGACGCATGATGTCACCTAGCATTTATATAAATAAAAGGTAGAATCAGTTAATATATGGAGTAAAATAACACAATAATTAATGCAAAATATATACATCATAAATAATTATTACCAGTAACAATCAAGCAGTAGTATTTTCTTCAAATTCTATTCTAACCAACGTCGTCGTAGCATTTAAATCATCAGCTGGCACAAAATTGTAGGGCATACATTGTGTATAAGTGTCATCGTCATCATCCTCCACTTGGTTTTCCATATCATATAAGTCTCTAGGTTTTGTTTTGATGACAGTAAACTAATCTTTATCTTTTGCATCTTGTACATAAAATACTTGTCGAGCTTGAGATGAAAAAATGAATGGGTCATCCTTCAATAACACACCAGTGTGTATCAACCTTGAAAAATTTACAAGTGTAAATCCATTTGCATCTTGTTTCAAATCTCTTGGTGAGTTTATGTCTATCCAATCACATCTAAACAGTACTACTTTAAATTTTTCATAATAATCCAACTCATAGATATCTTTAAGTGCACCATAATAGGATTTTCCATCCGCTTCCACCATAACACTGCTATTCTGTATTTTTCTAAATTTCTCCCATTCTCTAGTATGAAATTTAAAGTCATTAATTATAAAACCGTTATATCTATTCACAATCTTGTTAGGTCCTCGAGCAAGAGCTATTAGTTCATCTGAATTATTTGTCTCCATCATCTTTGATACCTAAAAAAAAATGATATGACGAAGTGCTGTTGAGTTATCTGATATTAAATATGTATCAAAAATTAATGTATCCCATAATTAAATATAAATCACACCTGATTCGAAAGCCACATAGGGAATAACTCGACCAACCATCGCTGTTCAATCCTTGCATTAGGACGAATGTTATGATTGGCTTGTCTCTGATAAATTAAAAATTCACTGCATAAAATATAAATATATCATTTAGAACATTATATCTAATATAAAATTTAAATTTTGATGTCATTCCTTAAATATACTAACCTGCGATGGTCAGATATTATGTCACTATGAAGTAACACATAACGATGTGCTTGTGCTAAAGATTTTTGATCAAGTACAATACTTTCAGCTCTTCCCAAGAATTTTCCAGCAGTTAAGAACTTATACAGTTCTGCATTCTCCACAAAATCATTATGCCGTTGAGGTCGACTAAAAATAGTCTCTACACCTTGAAGATATCTTAAACAAAATGTCAAACATTCATCCGCAATATATGCTTCAGCAATCGAGCCTTCGGGATAGGCTCTATTTCGCACATAATCTTTAAGACGCACAAGATACCTTCAAGAATTAAATATTTATTAAAATATCAGTATGCTGTTATTTCTAATAAAATTATCAAAAGATTTAAAGTTTGCAATAATACCTCTCAATAGGATACATCCATCTATAATGTACCGGTCCACCAACTTTAACTTCTGAAGCTAGGTGAATGAGCAGATGTACCATAATAGTGAAAAATCCAGGAGGAAAAATTTTTTCCATCTGGCAAAGTGTAATTACAATATCGGATTCTAACTGATCAAGTTTCTGAGGATCAATAACTTTAAAACATAATGCCTTAAAGAATGACGATAATCGAAGTACAATTGTAACAACTTGTTTCGGCAATGACGATCTTAAAGCTATTGGAAAAATATCTTGCATCAATATGTGACCATCATGACTTTTAAGATTTCAAAGTTTTCGATCCTTTAGATGCACACATCATAAAATATTTGATGCATATCCATCAGGTACCTTGATACATTTCAAAACTCCCAAAAAATTATCCTTTTCTCGAGCAGACATTGTGTAACATGCAGGAGGCACATAAATTCTATCATTAGCAAGCATTTTAGGATGAAGTTCCTGTCGGATACCCATTTCTTTTAAATCAAGACGTGCCTTCATGTTATCTTTGCTCTTTCCATCAAGCTTTAAAAATGTTCCAAGTAAATTATCACAAACATTCTTCTCTATATGCATGACATCAAGATTGTGTCGAATAAGATTATGTTTCCAATAAGGTAAGTCAAAAAAGATACTTCGTTTTTTCCATAAATGTTTACTGGGCTGTTGTGTAGATGCTATCTGTGTGTCTTCTTCATTTTCATCCTCAAAATAATTATCTGGATCTTGAAACACCTCTGCATCTATAGTACTGATACTGACTTCCTCTGGTAACCCTTCATGCACTGAGCTTTCAACATCATCCCTTCCTCTTTTTTTAGAGGACTTTGAGTGCTTACCATAGCTATAATTGATGCCATCCATTTGTCTATGAACATCAGTTCCAAAAGGTGAAATAGGAGCACATCCCAATTCTATAGTACCATCAAACAAATCTTTCTGAAATCGAAACGGATGATTTGCTTCCAACCATCGACGATGTCCCATGTAACAAAATTTACCTCCATGTTTTAACCAAATTGAATGTGTTGAATCTCCACAACAAGGACATGCGACCCGTCCCTTTGTACTCCAACCAGATAAATTGGCATATACTGAAAAATCATTAATAGTCCATAACAAAGCTGTCCGTAGTTTAAATGTTTGGCCGTTGGAAGCATCAAATGCATCAACACCCTCCCACAACTGTTTCAATTTCTCTATTAAAGGCTGTAGGAAAATATCAATATCATTGCCTGGACCCTTATCTCCTGGAATAACCATTGACAAGATAAGTGATGATTGTTTCATGCACATCCACGGTGGCAAATTATAAGGTATCAAAACGACTGGCCAAGTGCTGTAGGTAGAACTCAGGGTCTGAAATGGATTGAAGCCATTAGAAGCTAAGCCAAACCTAACACTACAAACATCAGAGGCAAAATCAGGATGCCTATCATCAAATGCTTTCCATTGAAGACTATCTGCTGGATGTCTCAATATTCCATCCTTTGTACGTCCTTCATCATGCCATCTCATTGATGAAGTTGTTTTTGATGATGCATAAATCCTTTTCAATCTAGGTATAAGAGGAAAGTAATGCAATACCTTGGCCGGTTTCTTTTTACTCCGCGTTGCATCCAATTCATTTAGTACATCGTCTCGATCTTTTTTTTGTGTTATCCATCTTGAAGATCCACATACATTGCATGACTCTTGATTAGCGTTTTCATCCCGATATAACATACAATCTTTCGGACAACTATGAATCTTTTCGTATCCAAGATCCAATTCCTTTACTACTTTTTTGGCTTCATAATACGATGGTGGTAAACGAGTGCTTTCTGGAAATGCATCCTTTAATAACTTGAGCAGCATGGTAAAACTCTTTCCAGACCATCCATTCAAATATTTTATATGAAATAAATGTACAAGAAAAGAAATCTTAGAAAATTTCGTACAATCCGGATATAATTCTTCGTCTGCATCTTTCATTAAGGTGTGATAACGAGCTGTCTCATCATTAGATGTATGTATAGGCTCTTCAACATGCATACATTCCGTATGCGTACATCCATCAAACATCCCAACTGTTTCTTGTATACTACTGGATTCTCCTAAATTTTGAACACCAAATCCAAAAGCATCTGTGATCAAACCCCTTATATCATCATCTCTTGCAGAATTGTCTTGTAGGCTAGTGGATCCAAAATGAGTCAGGGGTTGGTTACATGATGATGGCAATATAGATTCTCCATGAAAAATTCAGTCGGTATAACCTCTTAAAAAACCATTCCATACCAAATGTTCTTCAACATTTTGTGGATCTAAAGAAGAACTATTTACACATTTCCGACATGGACAAAAAATCTTTCCATTCAAACTACTTTTCTCCATACCAAATTTAATGAAGTCATGAACTCCATCTAAATATTCTTTACTATTCCTTGGTTTATTTATCCAACTTTTGTCCATTGTAGGATAAAAATGACCGAACTTGTAATTTATCTAAAAATAAAAAAAAATATACAATCTATATTAATGCAATGAGTAAAAAATATCAGTCATTTCATAAAATCTAAAAAAATAACAGCTAGATAAAGTTTACATAGTAAATGCTTGCTATCATCAACTAATAGGTAAAGAAGGTCCTATCCCATTCAGAAAATGTATTAATTCTATAGGTCAATTACAGAAATCAAATGATATGCAACAAGAGCCGAAAAAAATTTCGACAGCATTTCTCCTTAGTTCTTCCGTATAGGAAGAACAAAAGGAAAATACCATCCGAAATTTATTTCGAACCCTCAGCATACCATTTGATTATGGTAATGACTTATAGAATTACTCACATTTTCCAAACTGTCCATACTGGATAATCAATTGATCAATATACATAATTCTTTTATCCGTACAAAAATAAATAAATATACGGATACAATAGAATATGTACATTAATCAAAAGACGGGTCTATGTTTCTATGCAATACAATTTTTTTTAAAATTAATTCATAATTAACATTGCCTGGCATGAAATTCACAACCATCTCAAAAACACCCATGAAAATCTACTTAGCATGGATTTTAAAATTAAAATCCATGCTAAGTACTTTTTTTTTTTTTCAAAATGAACAGTGTGGAACAGCTGCCTACCTAGCAGAAGAGTATTGTAGCTATAACGAGTATCTATGTTACCTTTAAGAGAAATCATTACATAGGAAATGTGGAATCTGCTAATATAACATTTTATAATAAACTTAAGATTACTACAATGATGTATTGTTCATGTTATTAAGAAAAACATGCCAAATGTAAACTTTAATTTAACTCTTTTAGCGTCGTATAAATAAATATATTTTAATAGTTTCATATCAAGAAAGAGTTAGTGCATTGATGAAGTTTCATGATCATAATTTTTTTAAAAAAAATATGAACTTAATATGTGTTAAAATTAACATGAACAAAGAATGCAATTTATTGGTTAGATTGCATTTTGGAGTCTTTACTTTGTCAAGAGAAACAAACCAATCGATTTTTTTTGCTATTATATAAATAAGGGTACTTGAATGGTCTTATATTAAGAAAAGTTTAGTGCATCCATGAAGTTTTAATATCATGCTTCATTTAAAAAAAAATATGTGAACTAAATATGCCATAATATTAACATAAAAAAATCTAATAATTGATTAAATTGTTACTTAACTTTCTATTCTCGATAGACACCATATAAAAAATTTACTGTATAGAATGGATTCCAAACAAAGTCATTTATCCTCTTGATATGATATTTTAAAGTAAAACTTTTGGTTCAAAATGCACAATAACAAGGCATAGATTAGATAAAGAACAATTTTAATCCAATTAATTGGACTTAAACATACAGTTAGTCTCTTATTCAATTGATAAGCAGAGATTGATAGCTAACTTTATGTTCAAAATTCCATAAGAGCAGTTCATTTAGATTAACCTATCCTTCTTAGATGGTCATGTTGCCATTTGTTATAATTTATTCAATCAATTTTTCTCCTACAATAAAAGGACTTCATGGGTTTGACATCCTGCTTTATCATTTCATGTGCTATGGAACAGGGGTGATAATTTTATCTATATTTTTTTAAAAAAATATATAATAAAAATTATATGATTATAAAATTATATTATGATATTTTTTTATAGTATTTTATTATGAAGGACGTTTGAAGATATTACATATATCATATTTTTATATATTTTATTATTTTTTTAAAAAATAATATAATATATATATTTTTCTCTTTCTCCTTCTGTCCGTGCTTTCTCCGTGCCCATCCCACCCCCCCACGCCACACGGGCTCCTCCGCCGTGCCCCCCCGGCCCCGGCCACCCACCAACCGCGGCTCCTCCGCCCTCTTCCCCCGACCCGCCGCCTGTGCCTCTGCGCTCCCGATCCCACCCCCACCACCACCCGACGGGCTGCGGCTTCTCCGCGCCACCGCGGCCCACCTCCCCGCACGATCCGCGGCTTCTCTGCGCCACCACGCCCTGCCGGAGCCACCGCCCACCTACCCCCCGACAGGCCACCCCCTCCTATGGCCCGCGGTTTCTCCACGGCACCAACCCCCCACCTACTCGCCCCCCCCCTCACATTACCAAGAAGATACTGCTTACAAATTTAAGGAAAAAGAAACGAGACCCTAACAAGAACAAGCCATATGCAAGAAAGCCAGCAACTCAAAAGCTTAAATGACGAAGAGAAAAAGGGAGGAGAAGGACCAACCTCGGAGGAGAGGTACTCGAGGACGGCGGCGAGGAAGACCGGAGCGCACCGGTGGCAGAGATGGGGTCGGCGGAGGAAAGGATGGAAAGGGGCGGCGGTAGATAGATTAGGGCACGGGAGGTTGGGGTATTAAACGAACCTAACGATGCTTTTTAGCGTCGTTAAATAGTGGCGTAAAAAAGCGTCGGCATTTTCTTTATTTAACGACGCTTTTGCTAAAAGCATCAGCATTGACAATGCTATAATTTTACGACGCTTTTAAGCGTCGTTAAACGACGACGCTTTTTAAAAGCGTCGGCAGGTCAGTGCAACTTGCCGACACTTTCCAAAAGCGTCGGCAAAAAATGGTCGCTAAACACCTTTTTCGTTGTAGTGTATTGCCCAATATGAGGAGCGGTTTCATATGCAAACACTCGGTATGCCTCCAAAAATTTAGATCCTAATGGGATGTCCCATGAGATATCAGGATAGAATATCATCTCATATATCGGGACAGAGCCATCCTGCTAGCATCCCAATATTCTGATCAGGGCGTCTTGGGATATCTTCTGTCCCAAGTATCGAAACAGGGTGGGACATCAACGCATTCCATTCCATGAAAAAAAATCAGGACAACCTATTCTATGAGATTTAGAACCTTGTATGCCCCCATACCAAATATCAGTTTGATACAAGTACATTACCATACCACCCAATGCAAGTTGGTACAAACAAGCATGGCAAACTCTGGTCCAAACCACTTATCCTAACCCCCTAAAAATGTTTAAACAAAAGATAAGACGGCATGATTTTTGTGAATCCTATCATTCCCAAGCAGTACCTTAGGTATGCTTGAAGAACCACGTTCAAGATTGCTCACGTCCCAAATATTAGCATAGCAGTAGAAAAGGTGGAAGATAGAGAACAAACCAGCAAAAAATCTACACTTTGCTATGAAATATTCCAGTCAATTAGGAGGTGTTTGTTGGAAGGAGTGGGGGTTTGAAATCGGAATCGGAATTGGTGACTCCCATTCCAACCATTTGGTTGGGAGGAGTCCCATTCCGATTTCGATTCTAAGATGGAATGAAAATGGCTCAATTTATATACAACTCAATCCCTACTCTCCTCTATGGATCCAAATTTTCATTCCAATTTCGATTCCGATCATGAACCAAATGCTTCGAAGGATTTGGCCATTCCGATTCCGATTCCAAGCCGATTCTCATTCTCATTTCGATTTCGGTTACGAACCAAATATCCCCTTAATGTTAACATGTTGCATTGATCATAGTTGAGGTTCCAGCAGCAACTCTATTCCGCGGAAGTAAACTCTTTTGGTGCATGTCATGCTCCTCTTTGCTTTTGATTTTTTATTTTTCTTGGTTTCAACTTCAAGGAGATGCTGATACTTTTGGATTTATTGTTTGTTCTGCTTTCCCTGGGATCTAGATCATTTTCCTGAATTTGAGATCAGCTTTATTTAATTTCTAAATTTTTCTTAGTGTTCTCGTTTTAAATTCGAGGAATATTGTCACCAAACTGATTGATGCCTCTTACATATGTTTTATTTTTATTTCTTTTATTTTGAATTTGCTTTTCCTGTTTCCTAATTAATTAACTCTTTGTTCTGTATCCTGTAAGTGGTTGTTAAACTATGCTTTTTTTTTTTTTTAATTTTTGATGAGAAGAAGGTTAAACCTCCATTATTTACTTATATATGGTAACATAGTTTGTTTACATAGGAGATGTAACAGGGAGTAGCTGTATCCATATCGGAGTGGTAACAACATTCAAGTACATCCGAGGAAACATAAGTATTTCTCGTCATCATCTTGGTATTGAACCTATTGCTAAGGCTGTGTCTGAACTCATATTATCCTCATCAACATCGATTCGCCTACCACCAGCGAATGCAATGCCTGCCCGGCCATGAAGAACCTTCAGTTCCACCTGTTTGCACCTCGGATAGCCTCCGATGGGTGTGCACGCAGTCTTAAACAAGAAAAGCATTTCAGATGGGAGCTAACAATTTCATCCATTAAGCCGTCGCTTGAGACATCCAAGAGAGAAAAAGCGCTGCAATTTGCCGAGCAATTGATCTTGGGCAGAAATAGGGGAAGAATGTGAGGTCCCCCCTCGATGGCTCAGGCTTCGACGAGGTGGGCGGCATCCGGTCGATGGTGACAGAGCAAGGCCGACCGGCGGTGAGGTTCAACCAGTGAGGTTTCCCCTTCTTTTTTTTTTTATTTTTCAAAAAACAGGGGACCCACCCCTTTCTTCATGATTTTCGGCCATTGGTCGGTCGCCAGCGGCCAAGCACTCTTAGAGAAGAGAGAGAGAGATAGGGGTCCGGTCCTGGGGATGAGACACCGCATCCGGCGGCACCGGTGGTCAGAAAAGAGAGAAAAGTGGCCGGTCAAACTGGGGTTTCACGCTTCATGGGTTTTCTGGTGATCCCGATGGCCTGCGAGGGGTCTAAAGCCATGGGGAGAAAAGAAAGAGGGGGAGGAAGAAAAATTGAACCGTTATCTGAGCTCCGGTGGTTTCTTCGACCTTCGATTTCCAACGAACATGAGAAGAGGTTGCCGCGGCTTCCACAGAGAAAAGAGGAGGAATCGGACTTAACAATCATCGATGGAGGCTCGTGAGGGAGAGGGGAGTCTTGTTTATAGAGGGTTCTAGAGCTCTAAGGATCTTAGAATTCTTCTCCGTCCGAGATTCATCGGAGAAGAAGACTCCCATCGGGAGTCTTCTTCCCATTCCCCTCTTTTTTTTTTGTATGGGCTTGCTTTTATATGGGCCTAGTCCAAGGCCCAAAAGGGCCGGATGTTACATTCTCTCTCCCTTCAAATAATTTCATCCTCGAAATTAAGTTATGTTGCTTGAGATACATACATAAAAATATACACTCATCATGTCATTCTCACACTTCCAATAATGTTTTGCATATTATTTATTTCTCATGATCTTGCTATAACAAAAATTCTTTGAAATCTCAAACTCATCCCTTCTTATTGACTTCTCCACCTTTTTTTTTCAAAGAACCATAATATTTTTCACTAATAACAGGACTATCAAGCTATCAACATAAAACTTGGCATATCTAGGATTTCTTGATATTATCTGCAATAAACTAACCTACAGGCAAAAATTATCCGGTTATGATTAGATTGGATCATGATCTCTAACATCCTTTCATTATCAACAAAATCCTTCCTTATTTACAACTAATGTATTTCATATTATCTTTTGATTTAAAGGAGTAATATTTCTAATCAATTTATACCACCATGCTTTTACTACGCACTCTGATCTTAATTTACCCAAATTATATAGGTTTATCAAAAGATATCCTCGTATGCTAGATCAATCAAAAATATATCCAAATCTTAATTTTTTTTATATAGATTTTAGAGTAAAACTTTAAGTTTCTTTATCTTTACTGCTCCTTGGGCATAGCACATAAAAATAAAATTTTGATCCACTTTTATGTTTGAAATCATTACATAAGCTTGATCACT
This sequence comes from Elaeis guineensis, assembly GCF_000442705.2. Classification (NCBI taxonomy): domain Eukaryota; kingdom Viridiplantae; phylum Streptophyta; class Magnoliopsida; order Arecales; family Arecaceae; genus Elaeis; species Elaeis guineensis. Next base: position 3,411,012 of record NC_025995.2, read on the forward strand.
CCTCAAGAATCCAATATGTCTAAAATTAATTAGAGTTTAAACTTCGATTTACCTTTTAATCATTTGGACAATTTTCAAACTAATCATTTCTTTGCAAAAGAATTAACTTCAACTTGAACAAACTAGAAGAACTCAAGTCAACATCTTTGTAAGTAGAATTAACTTAATTATTTCTTGTAAAGCTCCCTTCATCACAACCCTTAGCATCAATAAATAAATCTATGCAAAATTTTGTCCCCCTTATATGTTAAGACTTATATAAATCATCCCAATAATAAGATACCTTAGATCAGCTCAGAAATTTTAACTTTGATTTGAACTACATAAATAAGGAATCTAATCCATAGATTATTAAAGATTTGATCATAACGTGTATATCATACCCTAATTAACCAATTTTTTTTTTCAATTTGACAATAATATCAAAGTACCTTAGATCCACTTAGAAAAGCCAACTTTTGACTTGAAATTTAAATGCAACTTGAAAGACCAAGAAATTAGATCCAAGTATGATATTTTGAATAACCCAAAATTTCACTAAGATGTATATCTTATATTCACATAATAAAATCTAAATATATTTTTCATCTAAAATTGAGTATATGATATCTTATAGGTTCAATGCTCAAAAATATTTCTCTCTCATATAATACAATTTTTTTTCTTAAACCATACCCTAATTAACTTCTTTTTGATAAGTCCAAAATTTATAATGCTCAAAAAATTATCATCAAAATTAGAAAAGTTATCATAATCTTCACCCATATAAGTTTCGCATTCAAAAATCATCGAGTATACTCAATGCAACACATCAATATCTCCCTCTTCATTTCAAAGTCAACACTTCTCATACTCAGATCAACCCTACTAATTGAAATCTAAGATATAATTTATCAATTCTATTATCATATGCCACTTATGCATAAATTTTATCATAGTAGCCATTGATTCGAAATCCAAATATTGAATCCTTTCTTTTATGTCTATCATATTCCTCATGATCATAACCTAAATTCAAATATCTCTAATGTCATAATTTTGAATAATTATAACCTTAAGATCAAATACCACTTAAGTCATATTTTCTAGTGATCATAACCTAAACTTTTATACCATTCTATCACCTCCTTAATGATTATAACCTCAAGCTTTGATATTATCTATCATACTCTATTGATTAAAATCCTAAAGTTGTCACAGTCCCTAGTGACTTTAAAGTCTTGATACCACTTCAGTCATATGCTCTGATATCACTCTATCACATCCTATTGATCATACATAAAGCTTTGATATCACTTCATAATTTCTAATGATCTTAAACCTAAGTTCTGATATTATTCTATCATATCGTAATCACTTATATCATAATCTTCAAATGATCATAACCTAAGCTCTGATATCTCTCTGTAATATTCTAATCACTTATATCATAATCCCTAATGATCATAACCTGACTCTCATACCATTCTGTCACACCCCCAACCCAACACCTGGGTCGGATACGTGATGGCCGCACACTCTTTAGAGCAAGCTCTAAAGAATATGTAAGGCCAAAATTAAATTATTACAACCTTAACATCCATAATATTTAATTTTAATAATAATTAGTAAAATTTGCATAATTACAATTGAAATTCTTTCAATCCTCTGATCAGATATCAATGGCACTCTATCTATGCATCCGCTCACTCGCAAATCTATACCATAGCCAACTATGAACATTCTGTAACTCTAAGAAGAAAAGAAAGATGATGGGGTGTGAGCTTTACAGTCCAGTAAGAATTCTCATATCACACCAATATATTAATATAATCTAAAAAATAAGGATAAGCAATAAAATATAAAATTCGATATCCAATATCCAAAATAATGTAAATATCCATAAATTATCTATCTTGTCAAAAGAGATGCATCATCATATGTTAATAAGTGAAACAATTTTATTCAAAGATTGTTTCATATCTTATCTTTCTATTCTCTTCTATTATCACATCATCTTTAATCCTTTTCTTTTTGGCTTTGGCTTTGGACTACCAGGATCATGCGACGATCTTTTATCAAATCAATTTCTGTGATCTTCTTCGGATAGAAATATTCATGATCTTTCTCGGATCAAAGTGGCCATGATCTTTCTCGAATCAAACCATTCATGATCTTTTTCAAGTCAAATCATTCATGATCTTTCTCGGATCAAATTCTTCCACACGTAAGCCTGTGGGGGCTGTCCCAAGCATAAGCTCTTGGTAGGCTATTCCAGGCACAAGCTCCTGACGGACTATTCTACATGACAAGGTCCATCCAAACCATATATCTCTTTCTTTTTATTTTCATGAAATTATAATATTTTGACTTCATTAATCAATTCAAATTTTACAGTGTAATCAAAACAAATATGTCATACCCATATATCATGCCATCAATCACTGATATATATATATATATTGACATAACATACTCATACTCAAAATTATATAAACAAATAATGGAGTCTCAATATAGCAAAATCATCGGTCACAAATTCAACTATGCAAAACCAACGATACAATACCAACGACAAAATAGCATATATAACAGTGATCATGTACAGAGATTCTTACCTTTATCGATGATTGATCCAAGCACAGAGATCAATATTCTTCATTGATTTATGAATTTTGTAAACAAAATATTTCACTCGACATCTTATGCAGATAATCATATCGCTTCATAACCCTGATCAAATATGAAAATTATATATGAAGAAATTATCGATAATCGATCCTAATAATATAAATTTAGGATCTCTCCTAGGATTAACCAAAATTAAGATTTGTCTGGGTATCTAGACCCTCCATTGATCCATAAGACTTCTAAAGAGAGAAAATCCATGAAGAAAAAAAATTTAGAGAGAGAAAGTAGAGAGAGAAAGTGAAGAGAGAATCTTCATATCCTTCAGATGAGGCAATCATGATCGAGATCATCAGAGGTTCTATCAGGATGACTCATTATGGATTAACCATGATCGATATTATAAATTTCGAATAGAGATCAGACCGAGATCCAATCTACTGTATGAATTTCGAAGCAACTCAGATCATCATATTTTCATCTTAAGTTTATCCTAAGATCCATGATGTGACTAGAGAGAGAGAATGATCCTAAAGAGATAAAATTCATAAAGAGAGAAAAAAGGTCTAGAGAGAAAAATAGAGAGAGAATTTAGAGAAAAAATTTTTAGAGAGAGAAAATAAAGAAAAGTCGGCAAAGAGAAAAAATAAAGAGAGAAGAGGAAAGAGAGAGAAAAAACTCTCTCTTATTTTTCTCCCCTATTTTTTTTTTATTTTTCTATATTTTTTTTCTTTTTTTTTCTTTTTCTTTTTCTCTTTTTTTTTTCTTTTCTTTTTTTTTCTTTTCCTTCTTCCCGCGGCCTCCCTTGGGCCGAAACAGGGGAAGACCGTGAGGTCCCCCCTTGGTGGCTCGGGCTTCGACGGGGTGGGTGGCATCCGATCGACGACGACAGAGCAAGGCCGGCCGATGGCAAGGTTCGGCCGGCGAGGTTTCTCCTTCTTTTTTTTTCTCGAAAAATAGGAGACCCACCCCTTTCTTCATGTTTTTCGGCCATTGGCCGGTCGCCAGCGGCCAAGCACTCTTAGGGAAGAGAGAGAGAGAGAGAGATGGGGGTCCGGTCCTGGGAATGAGACACCGCAACCGACGGCGTCGGTGGCCGGAAAAGAGAGAAAAGTGGCCGGTCGAACCAGGGTTTCACGCTTCATGGGTTTTTCGGTGATCCCGACGGCCGGCGAGGGTTCTAAAGCCATGGAGAGAAAGGAAAGAGGGAGAGGAAGAAAAATTGAACCCTTACTTGAGCTCCGGTGGCCTCTTCGACCTTTGATTTCTGACGAACACCAGAAGAGATTGCCGTGGCTTCCACGGAGAAAAGAGGAGGAATCGGGCTTAACAATCACCAGTGGAGGCTCGTGAGGGAGAGGGGAGTCTTGTTTATAGAGGGTCCTAGAGCTCTAAGGGTCCTAGAATTCTTCTCCGTCCGGGATTCATCGGAGATCGGGAGTCTTCTTCCGGTTCCCCTCTTTTTTTCTTTTTTTTTTTTGTATGGGCTTGCTTTTATATGGGCCTGGTCCAAGGCCCAAAAGGGCCGGATGTTAGAAAAAGCTTCTTTCTAAAATAAACTATATGTTCATTAGGTTGAAGAGAAGAATGTTCGAGGTCGGTATAAGGCAAACATCATTAAGAAGTTGACAAAATCAGTGAAGAAGAAGCTGGTTGTGTATTTTCCTCTTGGTACTGACTATTGGAGGCCTGTAGATGAAAATCAAACTCTATTGAGAAACTATTTAAGCTTTGCTATGAGACAACATGTTCAAGCTCCTATTTTTGAGGGGGACAAAATAAATGATGACAAGAAGACTGTAATTTGGGCAGACATAAATGTAAGCAAACTTTTCTCATATTTTACTCTTTATATGAATGTGTGCTTTGCTAGGTAGGCATACCACTTGTTATACAGATGTGTTTATAAGCAATGATTGTGTTATGTGTTTTAATATGGTAGAGATACTTTGTAGTGAGTTTGGTTAGTCCACATAAGTTTTAGAAGCTGGAGGAACGAAATGGGGAACTAAAGCATGATAGTCCAGAGCAGAAGCAGGATAAATTTTATAGCTTTTGTGTTTTTCATATGGGTGAGACATATCGGAAATGGAAAAGCAAATTATATTAGAAGGCGTATCTCCAATACAATATAGATGCAGAGTGCATGGATTATCTCCCAGATAACATGCCGGAGTGTATGAAGCAAGAGCTTCTCCAAGAATACAAAAAACCTGAGTGGAAGGTTTTAATCACATTCCTTTTATAGATTGAGTCGTCAAAGAATAAAAAATTTAAGTGGATCTATTTTTACATTCAACTATATGATTTTTAGTAATTAGAAGTATTAATTTAATAACTGTTGGACTGTAGGCAAGGAGCGAGAGTTGTGCAGCTAGCCATGCTAAGGTGAAAAACAAGCATACAACAGGTCCAATCCCGTTCCTCCAACATGAATACAATATGGTAAGGATCAGTTGGTGCTTTATTTTTTGTTTTCTCGACTTATTTTGGACAAGCAAGTCTATTTATTGATGATGTTTGTATTGTAGATGGATGAGGAATCATGTTAGTTGGCTCCAGCTAGTGAAGTATGGAGTGCTGTGCATGGTGCAAGGGCTGAGGAGTCTGGTTTTCATGATGATGAATCTCTGCGCATATATGCAAGCATTGTTTATACATTCTTTTTATTAATTTTACTGCTCTCTATTCTTATATGTAAGCATTGTTTATACTTCTTTATCTATCCTTTCTTTATCTACTCCTACATTATTGAAAAATTTTTACTGATTTTGTAAGGTTAATTAGGAGACATCTAACATATGATTATCATTTATAATTTTGGTAATGTAGGAAAGATGAAGGAGATCGAGAATCATCCTATTATGAATGGTGAGACAGCACTTGTTAGGGAGGAGATATATGCTGGGGCAATGAACATCAATGGCCATTATTTTTGGGGCAGGGGAAGTGGTTACAGTTCCCATGTTGTGGGTCCATCTTGGATGAAGCAGATCCCAGAGGAGGAATGGGACAACATGATCCGGGACAATATTGCTTTGAAGGAGGACAACAACAAATTGAAGGAGGATAACATGAAGATGAAGGAGGAGCTGGCTACACTCGGATCAAAGTTTGCAATGTTTGAGCAACTCCTACTGTACAAAAGCCTACACGTCCATCAAAACCAGGCTCATCTTCAGCCAACCCTTTTATGAACTCAGAGAATCAGGCATTTACAATTTCATTGCTTCTGCAACCTCAGATGAAAGAGCTTGCTCAAATTTCTTCATTCTTGGAGCCTAAATATGCGTTCATGGTTCCTAATTACAATCCCAATGGCACATCCTGTTTGATCTTGTTTCCATGCTCCATCCACATTTATTTTATGGAGACCCACATTTATTTTATTGCTTGTTAAACTTAAAAGATGTATTAGTGTTAGAGAAAGGCCATTTTAATTTAAACCATGTTTTTGATTGCTTGTTAAACGTTAATTAGGTGGACCTTGATTTTTTTTTTTTTTTTTATTGTTGTTGCAGGCCAACCCGATGGGTTTGAGGGAAGACACTACTTATTGTAATAACACTTTTGGGTGTTGGAGATGCTATTTTATTGTGTGGTGAAAGTACGTTTGAGTCCTTATATGTGTGTAGTTGTTTTAGATGGTTCTTTTGGATTATGAAATGCTACGGATGGATGATGAACTTGTGTGCTTTTGGTATTGAATTTAATGATGATGGAGTTTATTAAGTATATGAATTGTGCTCATAGCTTGTTAATTATGTGATTGTATGAGAAAGTTTGATGGAGAAATATGAAATTGTTGATATAGGTTTGGATGTATAAGACTAGCTTTGGTAGGGTGGTTCAGCATTTAGTGACGAAGATAGAGTTTCATCAACATAGATATAGCTTTAGGTAACAGAAAATATAATACTGTCGCCTAAAAATGCCTATGGTGACAGTAATTGTAACAGCCCAGTTACTTGGGCCTGTAGCCCAGACGGCTCAACAAAAAAAAAAAAATACAGAGGAGGAGGAAGACTCCTAGTCGGAGTCTTCTTCCTTCCCGTTTCCAGCAAAATCAGACTCAAAGAGTCCGGCTAGGGTAGGAAACCTCCACTATAAAGATTCTCCGTCCTCCCTTAGGAATTTACAACAAAAAATTTCAAAGAAAATCGAGGGATTTGAGAGTTTTTCTCAAAGATATACCGTGGTGGTTGATCGGAAGAAAAGGGTCGCCGGAGCTGTTTTTTGCCGTCGGAACAAGGTATGTTCCTTCTTCCTCCCTTTCGGATTAGTCTCTCCGGCCATTGGGTGCTTGGAAGCCGGCGAGGTGCCGGTTCGGGCTTAAACAGGGACACCCCTGTTTACGTTTTCTTTTTCTTTTTTCGCCGTCGGCAACAAAGGGATGTGGGGGGCTGCCACTGAGACGGCAGCCTCGCCGTCGTCGAGTCCTTGCCGGAAAGGGTGGCCGGAGGTAGATCATCTGGCTGGATTAAGGGAGGCACTCGAAGAAGGGTTTGGGCTCCCTGTTTCGAGCGTGAGGAAGAGGAGAAGAAATTCTTCTCTCTTCTCTAAATAAAATAAATAAATAAATAAATAAATATAATAAAATATATATATATACATAAAATATAATTATATATATATACATACATAAATATAAAATAAATAAAAAAATATTAAAAAAAATATATATATATATATAATATAATTATATATATATATACATACATATATAAAAATAAAATAAAAAAAAGGGGGGGAACATAGGTAAGAGTCAGATAAACCTCAATATATATAAAAAATTTTATTTGGTTAAAATAATTTATTTTTGTTTGATAGGAGAACAGTCCAACGACTAGGGGGACAACGAGTAGGGTTTGATTTTCTGACTATAAGGCTATGAATTTGAATTCTCATTTATCAAGATAAAAATCCTGTACATGATCATCACTAAATATATGTTATTTATTTATTAGTCTTATATGTTGAATCTGCAATATCAAAATTATAATCGATGAGTTTTCTATGCTCGAGACATTGAGATATGGCTTATATGAATATTTTTTTTTAAATATGAGTATGTTATGAAAGGATTTTTTTTAATAATAGAAAAAGAGAAAAGGACTCAATGATGCTCAAGCAGCAAGAGAGAAAAGTATGAAGAAAAGAGGTCGAGCAATTGATTCTCAAGGTTAAAGTAGCAGAGCCTTCAAACCAAAGATCCCAAAATCAAGCCAGACTGCCGTTGGAAGTAAAGCTCAATCTCAAGGGAGCATTATATGTTATAGATGTGAAGGACCCCATCTTAAATGAGATTGCACATGGCTTGGGGGACAATGTTACAAATATGGATGAGATGGCCACAAAGCAGTTGTATGCCGCAGTGGAGGAGAATCACAGAGACAGCAAATACCTCAAAATCCCCAAAATACCCTCACGAATCGGGCACCCCAAGATGTACAAAGACAAGATGTGGGACAACAAAAATCAAAGACCCAAGGACGAGTCTATGCACTTACACAACAAGATGCTAATGCTTCTAACTCAGTGGTGATAGATACTGAACCGATCTCCTAAAATTTTTTTTTATATATATGTCATGAAATATTATATGCTTAGATATATAAGGACATATAGCCCTGAATGATAAATGAATATCTGACAGGTATGATTAAAATAGCATCCAACGATGTCTATGCTCTATTTGATCCTGGAGCTACCCACTCTTTTATAGCAACTAGTTTTATTAAGAAGACCAATGAGATGTCTTCTACACCTCTAGAAAATAATCTCTGTGTCTGCACACCAAGTGGAGAAGTGATCTTGGTTAATTCAATTTGCAAAGATTGTGTACTAAGTATTGAAGATAGGGAGATGAAAGCAGACTTATTAGTCTTAGAGATGAAGAACTTTGATCTAATCTTGGGGATGGATTGGTTAGCAGCATATCATGCTACAGTTGACTGTTTCAAAAAAATAATAATATTTCAAATTCCAGATCAGTCAGAGTTTAATTTTAAGAGTACAAAACCCTTCTTTCACCAGAAGTTCATCTCAGCTATCCGTGCCCAGAAATTTCTTAGAAAAGGATGTGAAGGATTTCTAGCCACTATATTAGACACTCAAGATAATAAACTCAAGTTACAGGATATTCCTATTGTGAAGGAATTTCCTGATATTTTTTCGGATGACCTGTCTGGACTACCTCCTGATCGAGAGATTGAGTTTTCTATTGACTTGATTCCTGGTACGAGTTCAATTTCTAAAGCCCCTTATCGAATGGCTCCAGCAGAATTGAAGGAATTACAAAAGCAATTACAAGAGTTGTTGGACAAAGGATTCATTAGACCTAGTGTGTCACCTTGGGGAGCTCTAGTACTTTTTGTGAAGAAGAAAGATGGTAGCCTTCGGCTTTGCATAGACTATCAAGAATTAAACAAGGTAACAGTACGAAACAAATATCCTTTACTACGAATCGATGATTTGTTTGATCAGTTGCAAGGGGCTCAGGTCTTCTCAAAAATTGATCTTCGTTCTGGTTACCATCAGTTGAAGATACAGTCTGGAGACATATCAAAAACAGCTTTTCGGACTAGATATGGGCATTATGAGTTTTTGGTCATGCCCTTTGGTTTGACCAATGCACCGACAGCCTTTATGGATCTTATGAATCGAGTGTTTGCATCATACTTGGATCGATTTGTAGTTGTATTTATTGATGATATTTTGATTTACTCGAAAAGCTCACTCGAGCATGAAGAATATTTGAGAATTGTATTACAAACTCTGAGGGAAAAGAAGCTGTATGCAAAGCTACAAAAATATGAATTTTGGATGAATAGTGTTACTTTCTTCGGACATGTCATCTCCAAGGATGGTATCTCAGTTGACCCAAGGAAAGTGGAGGCAGTACTTGACTGGAGCCGACCTACTAAAGTATCAGAGATACGTAGCTTTTTGGGATTAGCTGGCTATTATCGAAGGTTTGTGGAAGGTTTCTCTAGTATTGCCATGCCTCTATCTCGTCTAATGCAGAAACAAGTAAAGTTTGAATGGACAGACGAATGCGAGCAAAGCTTCCAAGAGTTAAAAAGACGATTAGTGACTGCTCCAATCTTAACCATTCCATCCGGGACAGATTCACTATTTATAGCGATGCTTCTCGTAAAGGCCTTGGTTGTGTTCTGATGCAAAAGGGAAGGGTGATAGCTTATGCCTCTCGACAATTGAAGTCTTATGAGCGGAATTATCCTACTCATGACCTAGAATTAGCAGCTGTGGTTTTTGCTTTAAAAATATGGAGGCATTACTTATATGGAGAGCATTGCAAGATTTTTACGGATCATAAAAGCTTAAAATATATCTTTACTCAGAAGGAGTTAAATTTGAGACAAAGAAGGTGGCTGGAACTACTGAAGGACTATGACGTGACAATAAATTATCATCCCGAAAAGGCGAATGTTGTAGCTGATGCTCTAAGTAGAAAATTTTCTGGTGAATTGGCTACTCTAATTACCTCACAAAAGCCTATATTGCTAGATTTGGAGGAATCAGGAATCGAAATACGACCACATGATTCTCAAGTTCAGCTTGCAAATCTTGTACTTCAGTCTACTTTGATTGAAAAGATTAAGGCAGCTCAAAAGGAGGATTCAGAGTTACAAAAGGTCATAAAAGCAGTGAAATCCGGTATACAGACAAAATTTTGGACACATGAGGATGGGTCATTGAGATTTGATAACAGACTATGTGTTCCCAAGATTTCAGGATTAAGAGACGAGATCCTAGAGGAGGCTCACTGTTCGGCTTACACTATGCATCCTGGAAGCACAAAAATGTATCAAGATTTGAGAAGAAATTTTTGGTGGTCTGGTATGAAAAGGGATATTGCACAATTTGTAGCCCAATGTTTGGTATGTCAACAAGTAAAAGCTGAACATCAAAGACCAGCAGGACCATTGCAGTCTCTTCTTATTCCTCAGTGGAAATGGGAGCATATTACTATGGATTTTGTGACTGGATTACCTAAAACGCTTCGAAATAATAATGCTGTATGGGTAATTGTTGATCGATTGATGAAATCAGCACATTTCTTACCCTTTCGGATTGGTCTTTCCTTAGAAAGATTGGCAGGCTTGTATATAGAGCAGATAGTACGACTGCATGGAGTACCAGTTACTATTGTGTCAGATCGAGATAGTAAATTTGTTTCTCAGTTTTGGAAGAGTCTTCATAAAGCCCTTGGAATCAAGTTAAATTTCAGTACAGCTTTTCATCCTCAAACTAACGGACAATCAGAACGAACCATACAGATCCTAGAGGATATGTTAAGGGCTTGTGTCATGGACATAGGCGAAGCATGGGATAATCACTTATCATTGGTTGAGTTCGCTTATAATAATAGTTACCAAGCAAGCATTCAGATGGCTCCTTTCGAGGCATTATATAGAAGAAAGTGTAGATCGCCCATTTGTTGGGATGAGGTGGGAGAAAGAAAACTGTTAGGACCAGAAATAGTGCAACAGACAGTGAAAAAAATACACATGATCCAGAAACGGCTTCGTACAGCTCAGAGCAGGCAAAAGAGTTATGCTGATAATAGAAGAAGGGAGCTGGAATTTCAAGTTGGCGATCATGTTTTTCTGAGAGTTTCTCCCACTAAATGTGTAATGAGATTTGGAGTTCGTGGTAAGTTGAGTCCAAGGTATATTGGCCCTTTTGAAATTTTAAACAGGGTTGGAGAGGTTGCATATCGGTTAGCATTACCGCCGGCTTTATCTGGTGTACATAATGTGTTTCATGTATCGATGTTGAGGAAGTATATTCCAGATCCAAGTCATGTGGTGAGTTATGAACCTTTGCGTCTTCAGAAGATTCTGACTTATGAAGAATATCCAGTACGGATTGTTGACAAGAAAGATCAGGTGTTACGACATCGAATTATTCCTTATGTGAAGATCCAATGGAGCAATCATAGCGAGAAAGAGGCTACATGGGAACTCGAGATAGAAATGAAGATCAAGTATCCACAACTCTTTGAAAACTCAGGTATGTAAATTTCGAGGATGAAATTTTTTTTTAAGGGGAGGAGATTGTAACAGCCCAGTTACTTGGGCCTGTAGCCCAGACGGCCCAACAACAACAAAAAAAAAATACAGAGGAGGAGGAAGACTCCTAGCCGGAGTCTTCTTCCTTCCCGTTTCTGGCAAAATCGGACTCAAAGAGTCCGGCTAGGGTAGGAAACCTCCACTATAAAGATTCTCCGTCCTCCTTTAGGAATTTACAACAAAAAATTTCAAAGAAAATCGAGGGATTTGAGAGTTTTTCTCAAAGATATACCGTGGTGGTTGATCGGAAGAAAAGGATCGCCGGAGCTATTTTTGGCCGCCGGAACAAGGTATGTTCCTTCTTCCTCCCTTTCGGATTAGTCTCTCCGACCATTGGGTGCTTGGAAGCCGGCGAGGTGCCGGTTCGGGCTTAAACAGGGACACCCCTATTTAAGTTTTCTTTTTCTTTTTTCGCCGCCGGCAACAAAGGGATGTGGGGGCTGCCACTGAGACGGCAGCCTCGCCGTCGTCGAGTCCTTGCCGGAAAGGGTGGCCGGAGGTGGCTCATCTGGCTGGATTAAGGGAGGCACTCGAAGAAGGGTTCGGGCTCCCTGTTTCGAGCGTGAGGAAGAGGAGAAGAAATTCTTCTCTCTTCTCTAAATAAAAAAATAAATAAATAAATATAATAAAATATATATATATACATAAAATATAATTATATATATATATACATACATAAATATAAAATAAATAAAAAAATATTAAAAATATATATATATAATATAATTATATATATATATACATACATATATAAAAATAAAATAAAAAAAAGGGGGGAACATAGGTAAGAGTCAGATAAACCTCAATATATATAGAAAATTTTATTTGGTTAAAATAATTTATTTTTGTTTGATAGGAGAACAGTCCAACGACCAGGGGGACAACGAGTAGGGTTTGATTTTCTGACTATAAGGCTGTGAATTTGAATTCTCATTTATCAAGGTAAGAATCCTGTACATGATCATCACTAAATATATGTTATTTATTTGTTAGTCTTATATGTTAAATCTGCAATATCGAAATTATAATCGGTGAGTTTTCTATGCTCGAGACATTGAGATATGGCTTATATGAATATTTTTTTTTAAACATGAGTATGTTATGAAATGATTTTTTTTTTATGATTGATGGTATGAGTCTTATGAACATGATTTATCAATTTCATCATTCTGTAATTTGAAATAATTTGATAAAATCAAGAATTAAATGGAAAGGATATGTTTTGGACTAGCCTCGACATATGAATCAGCTGGCCAGGAGCTCATGCCTGGGACAGCCCGCCAGGAGCTTATACCTGGAACAGCCTCTCACGGACTTTCGTACGTGGGACAGCCGGCCAGGAGCTCATCCTGGGACAGTCTTGAAAGGTTTATATGAAAGAAAAATTGGATTAGGAAGAGATTGAGGTATGGTCTGGGTTAGTCCAAAGCCAAAAAGGGATAAAACATTGATAGATCGAAAATATGAAGAGATACAACATTTAATATGAAATTCAACAATGAATGAAGATTTCACCTGATGATATACGATGATACATATGCATATTTGTGACAATATTACAGTTATTATATACCTATGAGTTTTCTCAATTGTATTGGTTTAGAAATATTAATTTTACCTACTGACTTGATGTACATGTGCAGTGATTCTTACTGAGCTGGAGAAGCTCATATTTTCCCTTCTTATTTTTTTTTAGACTCACAAAATGCTTAGTTGGATGGTTCGGGCAAGAGCAATTGAGAACTGAAGCTTTTAGTAGTCTAGTTAGCTTAAATTCTCGGATACCAATGAACATTTGAATAATTGTATTGAACAAGTTTACATTTGATTTGAAGTTGTGACTCAGTTAATTAATTTGGTATTTAATTGGTTATTTAAAATCTTGAAGTGTTAAATTAATAGGCCTTACATGATCTTTAGGGTGCTGCTCTAGGGTTTATGTGGCCGTGTCACGTACCCAACTCAGGTGCTGGGTTTGAGGTGTGACAGTAATCATCACCAAAAATATGTTGTAGTGACCCAAAAAAGCAATTTTCACATAAGCTCTTTTATGGTGACAATATTCGTCACCTTAAGTGCATTTTTTGTGATGAAAATCTTCATCACCTCAAGATTTGTCAAAAGCGACGTAGTCTTTCATCACCTTAGGTGCATTTTTTGTGATGAAAATCTTCATCACCTCAAGATTGTCAAAAGCAATGTAGTCTTTGGTCACTTTAGAGAGGGATATGGTGGCAAATATGCTTGTCAACTAAGCATGTCTATGGTGACATCTGGTTATGTCATGATATGCATGCTTTTAAGTGATGAAATACATAGCCTAATATGTCTGTAAGGTGATGAATATTCTTAGCTAAGGTGGCATACTACTAGTAACTTAAACTATATGTGACAATATATTCAATGTCTCTAAAGCCACGTCACCAAAGATTTTAGCGATGCCTACATAGGTTTCGATTTTTTATTTCATCTCCAAAACTTTAGGCAATGTAATTTCATACTTAAGGTGATGAAATTTCATATTTTAATTTCATACATAATTTCATGATCTTTTGTGCACTCCTCCAAAAGTCAGAGAGATTTTGGCAAACTGACAGCTTCAATGATACTGCCTGGTCTTTGAAGTAGTATAGTTTGATGAGTGTCTTTCAGGGCTTTGGAACTTCTGAGAATATATTCCACCACCATTTGAAGAATAGCATCTAGTTGAGTATTTTGATGTTCGTGATTCCCAATCCACCAAATTGTTTTGGGCGGTAGACCGATGACCCGTTGTGCAGGCTCCTGTCCTCCACTGCTCCTTTCCACACCATAGAAATGCCCTTCTAGCTTTGTCAATTTTCTTGATTATATCTGGAGGTAGGATAAAATTGAACGTTCAGAACATCACTATGGGTGAGATCACGGCATTGAGGAGCATTGCCTGGCACACTATCGAGAGTAATTTATCCTTCCAACCTGCCAGTTTCTTGCCGATCCTTTTAGGGAGCAAATTCCAATCATTCGCCTCAAGTTTACCGTGTCGCAATGGCATGCCTAGATACGTGAGGGGGAACTCAATTGTTTTGCTTCCTAGAATCCTGGCTATCTGTTCTCTTTGTGAATGTTCCATTCCAATGCCCAGCACTTTGGATTTATCAAAGTTGATGCGCAACCCTGACATCAACTCAAACAAGTATAATATGAATTTGAGGGCTGTTATATAGTTCCTGTCGGCTCCACACAAAAGGAGGGTGTCATATGCGAATTGGAGGTTGCAGAATAGACCTGTTATTTTCTTGCTCCCAATTCCTTCAATCAAATGGTGCTTAGCTGTGGTTTTGGTAACCCGATCTAAGACATCTGCCATAAGAATGAATAATTGTGGGGATAGAGGGTCACCCTGCCTTAATCCCCTGCGATGTCTAAACTGTTTTCCCAAAGTTCTATTGACCAGAATTGAAGATTTGGCAGTAGTTATTATGTCTAAAATCCACTAGCACCATTTGCTTCCAAAGCCTCTAGCCTTTACGAAATCCATTAGAAAGTGTCATGTGACGTTATCGAATGCCTTCTCGAAGTCCAATTTGTAGATGATGCTTCTATGATTTGCCTTATGTGCCTGCAAAATAACCTCTTTGGCAGTTGTAAAGCTTTCTGCAAGTGTTCTCCCTCGTATGAAGGTAGATTGGGTGGGTGCTATCAGACTGTCAAGCTTCCTTGCAAGTCTTATTGAAAGAACTTTGGATATTATCTTCACCACTCCATGTAAGAGGCATATAGGGCGATAATCTTTAACCATGCAGTTCGACTCTTTCTTTGGAATGAGGGTAATGTATAAGTAGATGATTCTCTCAAGGGCAGTTTGATGGTAGTAGAAGCTATACATCACCCTTATTACATCTGATTCAACTATATCCCAACACTATTTGTACAAGGCAAAGGAGAACCCATTAGGTCCTAGTGATTTTTGGGAGGCTAATGCAAAAATAGCTCTTTTAGCTTCTTCCACAATGAAGGAGGCCTCAAGGTCCTGTAGTGGAGGGGGTTCTTCAGGATAGAGCACCTTCCAGGCCACCCTGACATAAGGTTCTTGTGAGCATCCTAGAATTTCTGTGAAGTGGTCATGAAAACAGCTTTGCATCTGCCATTAGTCTATTAATGATTTTCCCTGACTGCTAAGCTCGGTGATGAGATTTTTGTGCCTTCTGTTGCTAGCCCAGGTAAGGAAGAATTGGATATTTCGATCCCCATTTTTTAGCCATTGCACTCATGTTCGTTGCCCCCACAACACTTCTTCTTGCTCTAGTAGCTGGTCAAGGTCTTTCTTCAGGCGAGTCCTTTCTTCTTGTTCAGTGGCAAGAAGGCTTCTGTCTTCCTCTTGAGGGTCTAAGAATTCAATTTTTTCCCACAGGAGATTCTTCTTCAAGTGTGTTTCCAACCTCTGTGCGGTTGCAGTATCTTAGCTTCGATCTGAGAGTTCGAAGCTTCAAAACAATTATTACGATTGCATTTTGGCAGCTAATCCTTTGTTCCCACCATACCCGGATCATGTCTATGCACCCTACAATCCTTAACCAAAAGTTTTCGAAATGGAAAGGCTTGTGGAAGTAGTGTTAAAATGTAATGTTTGTTCTTTTTAATTTCTAAGTTTTGTAAGTTTTGGTTTAGTTGTATGTTGGGTTCATATATGGGCTCATATATAGTTGGGCTCATATTGTCATAGTGATTTATATATTGATGTATGAACTTTTGTAGGATATGGTAGCCTTACACATAAGAAGCCTTATGTACTAAGAAAAAAGAAAGAAAGAACCTTAGATCTATATTCTCTTTCAATTTTTCATCTCATTCTCTACTTCAATCTCCTCCCAAATTTCATCAAGTTGGTAAACAAATCTAACAAAAGTGGTATCAGAGCAAGGAAAATCAACAAGATTTGAGTTTGAAGACAACAAGTGGGAAAGAGAGCACTATTCAAAAAGATCTCCATGGCAAGTTCAATCAACATGGGTATGAACATCAGTCAACCTTCTATTCCTATTTTTGATGGAAAAAACTATAATTATTGAAGCATCAAGATGATGATCCTCTTCATTTTACAAGAGATTTGAGATTTGATAGAGAATGGGTATGAAGAGCCATCCACTCCAACTAACCAACAAAGAGAGTAAATGAAGGACTACAAAAAGAAGGATGCTAAAGCCCTCTTCTTTATCCAACAAGCGGTGTCCGACAAGATTTTTTCAAGAATCATTAGAGCCACCAAATCAAAGGAGGCATGGGACATCTTACAAGAGGAATTTCAAGAAAATATCAAGGTGAGAACTATCAAATTTCAAACTCTAAGAAAAGAGTTAGATAATTTGAGAATGCAAGAAAATGAGAAGTTAAAAGATTACTTCTTTAAAATCATGAAGATTGTTAATCAAATGAAGAGCTATGGTGAAACCATCACGAAGCAAAGAATATGTGAGAAAATTTTGGCTAGTTTGCCTCCAAAGTTTGATATCATAGTTACTGTTGTTGAAGAATCTAAACATTATTATACTTTAAGTATTCATGAGTTGATGGGATCTCTTGAAGCTCATGAGCAAAGATTGTTTAGGCAAAAAGAATCATCATTAGAAAGTGCCTTTCAATCTAAGCTCAAGGTATTTGACAAAAGTCTTTAAAGAGAACTGTCTAGTCATAGATAAGTTAAAGGAGAGTCATCTAGAGATGAAAACCAAAATAAAGGAAGAGAAAGAAATATGAGAGGAAGAGGAAGGAGAAAAGAAAAATTTTCAAGAAGTCAAAATGATAAGAGCACTCAACCTAGGTGCAACATATGTAAAAAATCTTCTCATGTTGAAAAGGATTGTTGGTTTAAGGGAAAACCCCGATGTTATAATTGCAAAAAATTTGATCATGTTCAAAAAGATTGTAGGTACCAAATAAGTGAGCAAGCACACTTCTCCGAAAAAAATGAAGGTGGCCAAAGTACATTCTATGCATGTCAAACTGTGGAGAAGCAAAGAAATGATGTATGATATCTTGATAGTGGATGTAGCAACCACATGACTGGTGACAAGTCCATCTTTGTTGACATTGATAGTTTTTCAATCTCACAAGTCAAGATGAAAAATGGTGCACTAGTCTAAGCAAGAGGCAAAGGGACAATTGCAATTGAGACAAAGAAAAGGAGGAAGTTCATCCATAATGTTCTACTTGTTCCAGACTTGACACAAAATCTTCTAAGTGTTAGACAATTGATTGAGCATGGGCACATGGTGCACTTTGAAAATAATAGATGCAAGATATATGACAAAGGGGAGAAAAAGTAACCTATGACAAATATCAACATGGAGAAAAATAGAAGCTTTTTTCTTATTTTGTACTATGCAAAGAATGTTGCATGGAAGATGGAGGTAAATGATGAGTCATGACTATGGCACAAAAGGTATGGATACTTAAACTTTCAAAGCTTGAGAAGTCTACATCAAAAAAAATATGGTGTATGATCTACCGACAATACAAGACAAGAAAAAAATTTGTGAAGGGTGTGCACTTGGAAAACAACACCGAGAGTCATTTACAAAAGAGCATGCATGGAGAGCAAAAGCACCATTAGAGCTTGTTCATACCGACATATGTGGACCTATGAAAACTCCTTCTCATATCGGTAATATCTATTTCATTACCTTCATTGATGACTACTCAAGAATGACATGGGTATACTTTTTAAGGCATAAGTCTGAGGTATTCACCATCTTTAAAAAGTTCAAAAATCTTATGGAAAGATAAAATGAGCACTACATTAAAGTACTAAGAAGTGATAGAGGTGGTGAATATAACTCAAATAAATTTGAGAAGTTTTGTGAAGATATTAGTTTGTGAAGATACTTGACCATTGGCTACATACCGGAACAAAATGGAGTTGTTGAAAGAAAGAACCGTACTAATTTTAAGATGGTTAGATCTATGCTCAAAGACAAAAGTCTTCTAAATTTTTTTTGGATGGAAGCGGTATACATGATGATGTATTTGATGAATAGATATCTAATAAAAGCTCTCCAAAATAAAATACTATTTGAAGCTTGATCCGATAGAAAACCTTCAATGAAGTATTTCAAAGTCTTTGGATGTATATTCTATGCACATGTTCCAATGAAGAGGAGGCACAAACTTGATGAAGTAAGTGAAAAATATATTTTTGTTGGCTACAGTTCTAAATCAAAAGGCTATAGACTTTTTAGCTTGAAGCACAACAAAGTGATCATAAAAGGAGATATTCTTTTCAATGAAAAGGCTACTTGGGATTGAAAGGATAAGAAAGTTGAAGAAACTATTGTTACTCTTGATGAAAAAATTCATGATGTCTAAAATACAAAAAATGAGGATGAAAGTTCACCACAAACTTCTCTAAATATAAGTCCATCACCAACTTCAAGCTCAAGCTCATCTCCAAATTCCACTCCTACAAGAATGAGAAGCTTAAGTGTATTTATGCTACTTGTAACTTTTGTATGATTGAGCCTAAAACTTATGAAGAAGCTATACATGAAGAAGTGTGGAACAAGACAATGCAAGAAGAAATTGATGTGATTAAGAAAAATAAAACTGGAAAGCTAGTAGAGAAACCAAATAATAAGGAAGTCATTGGCTTGAAGTAGATCTACAAGACAAAACACAATCCGGATGGGTCCATTCAAAGATACAAAGCAAGATTGATAGCAAAAAGGTACTCTCAACTATCCGAAATTGATTATCAAAAAATTTTTACACCGGTTGTCCGACATGACATAATTAGAACTCTCATTTCTATGACGGTATACAAAGGTTAAAAACTACACCAACTTGATGTAAAATCAGTATTTTTGAATGCAATATTGGAGGAAGAAATTTATGTAGAACAACCTTAAGGCTTCATCATCAAAGGTCAAGAAAGCAAAGTATACAAGTTGAAAAAAGTATTGTATGGGTTGAAGCAAGCACCTCAAGCATGGTATTCTCAAATTGATGCCTATTTCAATGGAAAAGATTTCTAAGTCCAAGTGAACCAACACTTTATGTGAAGAAGCAAGGTAATGACATTCTCATTATCTCTCTTTATGTTGATGATTTGATCATTACCAATAACAATGAGAATATGATTTTGACTTTCAAAAGTGATATGATGAGAAGATATGAAATGAATGATATAAATTTGCTCCATTATTTTTTGAGAATTGAAATCAAGTCAAGAAAAGATGGCATTGTTATTTGTCAAAAGAGGTATGTAGAAAGCATTCTCAAGAAGTTCAAAATGAAGAATTGCAATGTTGTGGCAACACCTTTAGTGGTAAATGAGAAGTTCATGAAAGAAGATGAAAGTGGTGAAGCCAATACACCACTATATAGAAGCATTGTTGGAAGCTTATTGTATCTCACAACTACAAGATCGGACATAATGTTTGTATCAAGTTTACTTTCTAGATTCATGCAAAAGCTAAGCAAAATCCACTTTGGAGTGGCAAAAAGAGTCTTGAGATACATCAAAGGCACCAAAGATTATGGCATCATGTATGAAAAAAGCATAAATGATCATGTAAAGTTATTTGGATTTTGTGATAGTGATTGGGCCGGAAGTATTGATGATATGAAGAGCACATCAAGCTATATATTTTTTTTTGGATCTGATGTCATATCTTAGGCATCAAAGAAGCAAGATATTATGGCATTGTCATCCGCAGAAGTCGAATATGTCTCAACTATCTTGATGGCACAATAAATAATTTGGTTGAGAAGAATACTAGAAGAAGTGGGTGAGAAGCAAGAAGAAGCCATTACACTATGTGACAACAAGTCTACCATCTCTATGACAAAGAATCCTATCTATCATAACCGCATCAAGCACATTAAAATCAAGTACCATTTTATAAGAGATGTGGTAGAAGAAAAAAAAGTTAAAGTGAAGTATGTGAGGACTCGAGTCCTAAGTGGCGGATATTTTTACAAAGACATTACTTTAAGAGAAATTCATCTACTTTAGAGATGTCATGGGCATTCAAGAACAACTATTAAAGGAGAGTGTTAAATGTAATGTTTACTCTTTGTAACTTCTAAGTTATGTAACTTTTGGTTTAGTTGTATGTTGGGTTCATATATGGGCTCATATCGTCATAGTGGTTTATGTATTGATGTATGAACTTTTGTAGGATGTGGTAGCCTCACACATAAGAGGCCTTATGTACTAAGAAAAAGAAAGAAAGAATCTTAGATCTATATTCTCCTCCAATTTTCTATCTCATTCTCCACTTCAATCTCCTCCCAAATTTTATCAAGTTGGTAAACAAATCCAACAAGTAGGACTTACCATGAAGTGGAGGATTTGATTGTAGGAGAAGTAGAGTGGGATCAGACATTGTTCTGGTCATTATGGTGAGAACGACCAGTGGGAATTTTTGGAACCACTTGATAGAGATGAAGCAGCGATCGAGGTTTGCTAATGATAGGTATTCTCTATAGTTCGACCATGTAAACTGCCTACAAGATAGCCTTAGTTCCATCAACTAATGAGAGTTAATGAAGGCATTAAAGTGGGTTGACGGTTTCTACAAATTTGTGCTGTCCTTGTGGTCGAAAGAAAATCTGGAGGCATCGAAGTCACCTATCAAAACCCATGGCAGCAAATTATCCTCAATCTATCAAACTCAGCAAATAGTGATCTTCGATTCGTTTGATTGTGTGGGTCATATATGTTTGAGAGCATTCAGGCAAAATTTGAGTTCCTGCTAATTAGTTTGATAGTCAATGAAAAGTTCCCCTTACGAATGAGACTACCTTCAAAAATCTCATGGTCCCAATAGGTCATTAACCCCCCTGCATATCCCCATTCATCTTTTGACACCCAACTTTACAGGAGATCGTGAGCAGGAGGTCACGGCAACCACCGCATACTTATGAAGAACTCTCTCCATAAGCATGCAAGGCATCTCATCATGATATCAATGCATCACAGCGGAATAAATTCAAATAATTATTATTCAACTTTAATTCAAGTAATTAAATCAAATATCTTACATCCAATAAAATTTTACTAAAAATAAAATAATAGATCTAAGTTCAATGAAGTTGACAATACTAAATCTCGCCTCTAAAAGCTCTGTTCCAATATTTCTTCCCGCACTCGTAATTAATTATCTGAATCTAAAAAATAGAAAGAAAGATAGTGAGCTAGACAGCCCAGTAAGTAACAAATATCTCAACTAGATATTTCAGATATTATAAAATTTTTAAGAACAATACTGCAAATAAATATATTTCATGCTGATTTTATACAAATCCAATCTTTTTAAATATTCACATATCATAAATCCGATTCGATTCAAAACACTCGTAACTCCACAGCTTCGACTATGACCAATGTTTAACCCCCATTCGCGGGGTCCACTGAATACTAGCACACAACCTCTACTGGCAGGGTCCACAAACACCAGCGCACAATCCCCACTGGCAGGGTCCACTAAATACCAGCGCACAACCCCCACTGGCAGGGTCTACTAAGTACCAACATATAATTCTCATTGGTGGAGTCCATTGAAATATAGTTAGGCTGAGAGCATAAATCCGATCTGTATCAAAACACTTTTGTATCATAACATATCATAACTTTTCACTGAACATGTGCATAATCGACGAATCATAATATTTCAAAAATATTTTTCTTTCAAAACATAATTTCATAAATCATACATAATTTTAAAGAATAATTATTTATTTTCAGAATAAATATAAAATATCTCGAGAAGATGATTCATTACTTACCTTTCACAAAGCACTGAATGAACAGATCAACTAACTTCTAATAGATTCTTCAGTGCCTATTATCTAAAATTATATTTTTACATTAATTTTAATTTAAAATTAAATCTAAATAAATTCCAAATCAAAACCTCACTTGGAATCGGACTTTTCCCTAAACTCGATCAAAATCATCAAAATGAAGCCTTTCACTATGCTAATCTTAGAAGGATAACTTTAGAGAGAGAAATCCATCAAGAGAGAGAAATAATCTAGAGAGAAAAAATTCTAGAGAGAGAAAGTAGAGAGAGTTCAATTCTAGAGAGAGAATGTAAGGGTTCAGACTGAAGAAAGAGAGAGAAGAGAGAGAAACTTTCTCTTATTTTTATTTTATTATTTATTTTTTTTTCCTTTTTTCTTATCCTTTTTTCTTTTTCTTTTCTTTTTCCTTTTTCCTTTTCTTTTTCTTTTTTTTTCTTCCTTCTTCTACTTCTTCCCGTGGCCTCCTCCGGGTGAAAAAAAATGAAACAGGGGACCGAATGGTCCCCTCATATGGTTGGCCGACCGACGATCGACCGGCACGGGAATGGCCGGTAGCCGAAGGAGAGCGCACCGCCATCCCAAGGGACCTAAACCAATGGCCGGCGACGACCACCTACGTCCGAAAACCAAAAAAAAATTGAAACCTTTCTCACGACAAAATCCGACGATTTCGATCATCGATGAGCGTGCACACCAGCATGGAAAGGAAGGGAGAGAAGAGAGGAAGAGAACCACATGCTTACCTCGAGCTCCGACGACCTCTCCGACGAGGAATTGCGGCGGGCATGGTGATGATTTTCGCGAGCGATTTCTAACGATCTTCGCCGTTTCACTTCAGGATTCTTTGGTAGGAAGAAGGGAGAAGGGTCTCCCCCTTAAATAGAGCCGGAGGAGAGGAGTTTGACTCCTCTCTGATGAGGTTTCGGACTCTGATTAGGAGTCGATCCGGAGAAGAAGACTCCCGCAGGGAGACTTCTTCATTTTTTTTTATGGGCTGGGTTTAAGGCCCAATGGGCCGGATGTTACATTCTTTCCTCCTAAAAATAAATTTCATCTTCGAAATTTTTTCTTACCTATCACCATTGCATTGGAAGCCTGTGTGTTCTGTTGAGTAAGCACATAAACTCTTCTCTGGGTTTTAGAAATCTGTTCACCACCCTTATTTTGTCCTTCATAAGTTCTTTGGTCAACTTAATTTTTAGTATTTAGCGGGCAGCTAGCAATTTTATGATCCATCTGACCATATTTGAAACAAGCACCTGTATTCCAATGGCAATCCTTGTCTACATGATTTTTGCCACATCTGGAGCACTGCTCACCATCAATCTGTTGAGTCTTATTATCTATTGCTCCCTTAACTGAACTTTTGATGTTTTTATTATTCTGCCCTTGTGTATCATTTGATTTTGCTCTCTTTCTTTGCTTTCTTTCTCTTTCCATGCGTTCTTCATTGACTTCTCTTTCAATTATCAGTGCTTTGTTTACCACATCTGCATAAGTTGTCAATTCATATGGAACCACTTATTTTCGAATCTCAGTTCTCAGTCCCATCTCAAACTTGTGAACACGTTCTTGCTCACCATCCACTAATCTCGGAGCATATTTTGCTAACTCTGTAAATTTTACTTCATATTCAGTCACACTCATATCCTTTTGCTTCAAATAAATAAACTCTTGCTCTTTCTGGATCCTTATACTCCGAGAAAAATACTGATCGTAGAATGCAATCCGAAATCTCTCCCAGATAAGTATTTCACCGTCTTGTTCATACTTGCACTGTAGTCGCTGATACCAGTTGTATGCTTCTCCTTGTAGTAAATAAGCTGCATATCGAATCTTTTCTTCATCACGACACTCTTGGACAGCGAAGGCCTTCTCCATCTCCATTATCCAGTTATCAGCCTTCAAAGGTTCAGTAGTCCCCTTGAAAGCTGGAGGAGCAAGCTTTTTAAATTCTGAAATGTTGTTCCGTTGTACTGGTTGCTCTCCATGTTGTGGTGGTGGATGCTGATGTTGTTGTGTATCTCATTGTATCTGCTGTTGTTCAAGCATTTGCTGTTGTATTTGTTGTTGCGTTTGTACCATCCTGATTAGGGTCTGTATTAACTGAGCCATATCTGGTTCCTGACGTGCTCTTGAAGTACTCCCATTAGGATCTATGACTCTCTTCTCCTGAGGGGTGCCACTGGTCAGATGGGGAGTGCTACCATCCCGTGGTTGTGATGTCTCTCTTACAATTTCTTGAGTAGTTTTTGTCATTCTACGGGGAGGCATAATAACCTTATAGCAGTAAAACCTTATTAGATTCATTTATCTATTTGTTAGAATGGGTTTATTATGACGCTCATACTTTAACGTCCCAATATTTCTAATGTCTACCCACCTACACTCATACTATGTCTAATTCTATGTGTCATAATTTATCCACTTATGCTCTGATACCATATTAATTGTCACGCCTCCGGTCCGAGATTGTGAGCAGGAGGTCATGACAACCGCCGCATACTTATGAAGAACTCTCTTCATAAGCATACAAGGCATCTCATCACGATATCAATGCATCACAGCGGAATAAATTCAAATAATTATTATTCAACTTTAATTCAAATAATCAAATCAAATATCTTACATCCAATAAAATTTTACTAAAAATAAAATAATAGATCTAAGTTCAATGAAGTTAACAATGCTAAATCTCGCCTCTAAAAGCTCTGTCCCAATATTTCT
The DNA here is from genome assembly GCF_000442705.2 of Elaeis guineensis. Classification (NCBI taxonomy): domain Eukaryota; kingdom Viridiplantae; phylum Streptophyta; class Magnoliopsida; order Arecales; family Arecaceae; genus Elaeis; species Elaeis guineensis. Next base: position 3,436,229 of record NC_025995.2, read on the forward strand.
TCCCGCACTCGTAATTAATTATCTGAATCTAAAAAATAGAAAGAAAAGTAGTGAACTAGACAGCCCAGTAAGTAACAAATATCTCAACTAGATATTTCAGATATTATATAATTTTTAAGAATAATACTGCAAATAAATATATTTTATGCTAATTTTATACAAATCCAATCTTTTCAAATATTCATATATCATAAATCCGATTCGATTCAAAACACTCGTAACTCTACAGTCTCGACTATAATCAATGTTTAACCCCCATTGGTAGGATCCACTGAATACCAGTGCACAAATTCTACTGGCAGGGTCCACAAATACCAGCGCACAACCCCCACTGGCAGGGTCCACTAAATACCAGTGCACAACCCCCACTGGTAGGATCCATTGAGTACCAATGTATAATCCCCATTGGTGGGGCCCACTGAAACATAGTTAGGTTGAGAGCATAAATCCGATCTGTATCAAAATACTTTTGTATCATAACATATCATACTTTTTCACTGAATATGTGCATAATTAACGAACCATAATATTTCAAAAGTACTTTTCTTTCAAAACATAATTTCATAAATCATGCATAATTTCAAAGAATAATTATTTATTTTCAGAATAAATATGAAATATCTCGAGAAGATGATTCATTACTTATCTTTCACAGAGCACTGAATGAACAGATTGACTAACTTCTAGGAGATTCTTCAGTGTCTATTATCTAAAATTATATTCTTACATTAATTTTAATTCAAAATTAAATCTAAACAAATCCCAAATCAAAATCTCACTTGGAATCGGACGCTTTTCTAAACTCGATCAAAATCATCAAAATGAAGTCTTTCACTACGCTAATCTTAGAAGGATAATTTTGGAGAGAGAAATCCATCAAGAGAGAAACAATCTAGAGAGAGAAAATTCTAGAGAGATAAAGTAGAGAGAGAAAGTCCAATTCTAGAGAGAGAAAGTAAGGGTTTAGATTGAAAGAAGAGAGAGAAACTCTCTCTCATTTTTATTTTATTATTTATTTTTTTTTCTTTTTCCTTTGCCCTTTTCCCTTTTTCTTTTTCTTTTCTTGTTTCTTTTTCCTTTTCTTTTTCTTTTTTTTTCTTCCTTCTTCTACTTCTTCCCGTGGCCTTCCCCGGGTGAAAAAAATGAAACAGGGGACCGAATGGTCTCCTCATACGGTTGGCCGACCGGCGATCGATCGGCACGGGAATGGCCGGCAGTCGAAGGAGAGCGCACCGCCATCCCAAGGGACCCAAACTGGTGGCCGGCAACGACCACCGGCGTCCGAAAACCAAAAAAAAATTGAAACTTTTCTCATGATAAAATCCGACGATTCCGGTCACCGACGAGCATGCACACCAGCATGGGAAGGAAGGGAAAGAAGAGAGGAAGAGAACCACATGCTTACCTCGAGCTCCGACGACCTCTCCGGCGAGGAATTGTGGCGGGCACGATGACGGTTTCCGCAAGCGATTTCCGACGATCTTCACCATTTCGCTCCAGGATTCTTTGGTAGGAAGAAGGGAGAAGGGTCTCCCCCTTAAATAGAGCCGGAGGAGAGGAGTTTGACTCCTCTCCGATGAGGTTTCGGACTCCGATTAGGAGCCGGTCAGGAGAAGAAGACTCCCGCAGGGAGTCTTCTTCATTTTTTTTTTTTTTTATGTGCTGGGTTTAAGGCCCAATGGGCCGGATGTTACATAGGTATTCTCTATAGTTCGATCATGTAAACTGCCTACAAGATAGCCTTAGTTCCATCAACTAATGAGAGTTAATGAAGGCATTAAAGTGGGTTGACGGTTTCTACAAATTTGTGCTGCCCTTGTGGTCGAAAGAAAATCTGGTGGCATCGAAGTCACCTATCAAAACCCATGGCAGCAAATTATCCTCAATCTATCAAGCTCAGCAAATAGTGATCTTCGATTCGTTTGATTGTGTGGGCCATATATGTTTGAGAGCATTCAGGCAAAATTTGAGTTCCTGCTAATTAGTTTGATAGTCAATGAAAAGTTCCCCTTACGAATGAGACTACCTTCAAAAATCTCATGGTCCCAATAGGTCATTAACCCCCCTGCAGATCCCCATTCATCTTTTGATACCCAACTTTGCAGACTATTTTCACAAATGGATCTTTGTAGTCTCTGATTCATTTGTCTTTGTTTGGTTTCCTGGACGCAGACCACTTGACACTTTGACTATTTGATGGTTTCTCTAATGGCACGTCTCTTATAAGGTTTACCCATTCCTCTAGTGTTCCAACTTAATATCATTTATATGAGAAGAACAACTATACAGGTACCGCTGGGGTAGAACAAAGGAAGACCAGGCTGCTACAGCCTGCCCAAAAGATATCACAGCCCTTTGCTGGGATTACTTGGCCTAAGGGCATACATTGAGTACCATATGACCTTTGGTGGACAATATCATATACAAGGGTAGTGTGAGGGTTTGAGAATAGAGTTGTGTCAACCATCAGCTAGAGGTGCCTATCGGGATCAGCATTTCTATTCTCCTCAAGCTGGCATTCCAGAAACCTGCTCCGTCCCCTTTTCGTGTCGCTGGAGCTCCATGGCCTTCAATTTTTATGTTGAGTTGCGGCTCTCACCCAACTCAAAAAGTATGTCACATTTCTTCCCCATTTCTAAGATTTGGGTTGTGGTCAGCAAGTGGATCAAGTGGATATCTGCCATTGTGAGTGCATTCTCTACTAGGCCCATTGATTTGACCTTTTTTGTTCATAGCCTGGCGCTACGTTTGCAAGAGGTCGCTGGAGTGGTTTCGCCTTTGCCTTTCCTGCTGGGTTGCATTTTTGGATGGCTTTGGGCTGATGTATCATGTGCCCGATCTTTTGGTTCACATGCTTTGAGTATTCTACTAAAGACGTGACTGATAGGTACCATCATGCCCGATGGTGAGTCAGCTTGTCTACTGCCTATTTTCTTGATGTTAGATTCATTATTCTATAGGCAACCATTGTTGGAGGGCAGGGCCTTTAACCTTTGATCTTTGGTGGTAGCCGTTAGGAGGCCTTATGTCACGTTCCCGATCCGAGATTTGAATCGAGGGTCATGGCAACCACCGCATACTTATAGAATACTTTTTCCATAAGCATGCAAGGCATTTCATCATGATATCTTCACACAAAGTTAAATAAAATTTTCAAATCTTAGTTCAAATAACAAATCAAAACTCAGTGTTCAAAAGAAAATAACTGTCTGACAAAGTCAAAACTAAAAGTCTTGAATCAATTCTGAGAAAAATCCTAAATCAATGAGTTAACTCCATCTCTAATCGCTCTCCCAACCGAAATCCCGCATCATGCTAATTTTCTGGATCTGTAAGAAAAACATAAAACTTATCATGAGCTAAATAGCCCAGTAAGCAGTGTATACCTTTAACTGAATAAATCAGGCAAATAATACTATGCATAACAAATCAATATGTAATTTCATGAAATCATATTCATACTGTCAATCATGTATAAAAGTCAATTCATCATAATTTTCAATTATGCTTTTCTTCTTAAATTCATCAATTTCTTAAATTCTTCTTACCAACCATGACTATGACCACATTATCCCTGTGGCAGGGTCATAATACCGCGTATCTGCTTGCAGTGGGCTGCGAATCATCTAGCAGCCAAGTCCTTTGGAACCGTTGGTCTCGCTGGCGGTTTTGTCGCTGGTCTATCTGGCGACATGTCGCTGGTCTTACTGGCGACATAAATCCTCAGGACAGTCAATTGCCAACGTATATGCCCCCGTTGGCGGGGTCCTCAACACAGTCAGGTTGTCAATTTCATATTGTCTTCCAATTCATATATTATTTTCAAGAATAATAAAATTAAATGATATTCGAGTCAAATCAATTATAACATTCTTTGAGATCATATATCATCATAATAATTGCTCAACAAATAACTTCAATCATAAATAATTTTCTACAATTAACTTTCATCATAAATAATTTTCAACAATTATTTCAATAAATAATTTCAATCGCAAGCATGCATAAATTTATTTAATTCATAATTTATCAGATAAATTCAGTAAAAGTAAACACTACTTACCTCAAAAGAAAGTCCAAACTAAAAATTCTAGGGATCTCGAAAATCCTTCTCTGAACCTGATATGTCAAATATCATATTTTAAATCAAAATTTCATCGAATTAAAAATAACTAAATTATTAAAATCTAATATCTCCACGAGGATCAATTCGTCGACAGCATCCAGGATTTTCGAACTAATCCATGGATACCCTAATTTTATTTTTATTTTTATTTTTATTGCTAATTTAATTATTTTTTTTAATTAATTAATTCCATAAATCCTAAAATCTAAAGTGAGAGAGAGAGAGTTTCTCTCTCCGCCCCTTTTTTTTTCTTCTTTTTCTTCTTTTTCTTTTCCTTTTCTTCTTTTTCTTCTTTTTTTCTTTTCCTTTTCTTCTTTTTCTTCTTTTTCTTCTTCTTCTTCTTCCCGCACCGGAACAGAGGACTCTTGGTCCTCCGGCCTTGATCGGCCATTCGGGCCGTGGCCGCCACGACGGAGGCCGGTGGCCGACGGGGCCACTCCCCCGATCACGGAGGAAACATGGCCGGCGGTCAATTTTGATCGCCGGCGTTGGAAATTCATGAAAAAGGGGCCCAAAACAGAGTCTTTTTTCCGACCAAAAATCGACGACGCTCGTCGCCGGCCACCACGCACAAGGGCATAGAAGGAAAGGGAAGGAAGAGGGGGAAAAAGAGAAGGACTTACCTCGGCCTCCTGGGACCTCGTCGGCGGCAATCGCGACGGGATTCACAACGGTGTCCGCGGCTCTACTTTGGAAAAATCTGAGAGAAAGTGAGGGAGAAGAGGCTGATGGATCGATTTTAAGAAAAGGGGAGACCTTCTTATAGAGGATCCTAGGATTTCGAGGGGTCCTAGGACTCCTAATATGCTTGGGTCTCGCCGGAGAAGAAGACTCCTACCGAGAGTCTTCTTCCCGGTTTTACTCTGTTTTTTTTTTTTTTTTTTTGGCCTTTGGGTCTGCTGGATTTTGGGCTATAACATTCTCCACTCTTAAAAAGAAATTTTGTCCTCAAAATTTTTCATACCTGTAGTCTCGAAGAGCTGGGGATATTTTTGCTTCATTTCTTCCTCTAGTTCCCAAGTAGCTTCTCTTTCTGAATGTCGACTCCACTGTACCTTGACATAAGGAATGTTACGACGTCTCAGCACCTATTCTTTACGGTCTACGATCTGTATCAGGTATTCTTCATATGTTAGATCTTTCCTGGCTTGTACTGGTTCAAGTTCCACGATGTGACTTGGATCTGGTAAATATTTCTTTAACATAGAAACATGAAAAATATTGTGTACTCCTGCAAGCGAAGGGGGTAAGGCAAGTCGATAAGCCACCTCACCAACTCTTTCCAAAATCTCAAACGGACCCACATATCTGGGATTCAATTTACCACGAATGCCAAATCTTGAGATTCCTTTTGAAGGAGATACTTTGAGAAACACATGGTCACCGACTTGAAATTCTAATTTCCGTCTCCTGTTATCTGCATAACTTTTCTGTCTGCTTTGTGCTGCCCGAAGTCGTTCTTTAATTAATTGAATCTTCTCGACTGCTTGTTAAACAAGTTCGGGACCCAATATTCTTCGCTCACCAACATCATCCCAGTGAATCGGTGATCGACATCTCCTACCATATAAAGCTTCGTAAGGTGCCATACCAATGCTAGCTTGATAACTGTTATTATAAGCGAACTCAATCAAAGGTAGATGCTCATCCCATGAACTCTTCATATCCAAAATACAGGTTCTCAACATATCTTCTAAGATCTGAATAGTTCTCTCTGACTGACCATCAGTCTGTGGATGAAAAGCTGTACTGAAGTTCAATTTTGTTCCTAATGCCTTGTGTAAGCTCTTCCAGAATGGTGATACAAATCTGGTGTCTCGATCCGATACGATGGTCACTAGAATTCCATGTAATCTTACAATTTCTTTCATATATAACTTTGCTAGTCTTTCCAAGGTAAATCCAACTCTAATTGGAACAAAGTGTGCAGACTTTGTCAATCGATCCACAATCATCCAGGCTGCATCATTTTTACAGGGAGTCTTTGGTAGTCCAGTTACAAAATTCATAGTGATATGTTCCCACTTCCAAACTGGAATATCAAGAGGTTGAAGTAGTCCTGTCGGTCTCTGATGTTCAGCTTTAACTTGTTGACACACCAAACATTGAGCCACGAATTGAGCGATCTCTCTCTTCATATTATTCCACCAGTATATTTCTTTTAAGTCTCTATACATCTTAATACCTCCCGGATGAACTGTATAACCGGTCTGATGTGCCTCCTGAAGTATTTCATGCTTGAGTGCTGAATCATTGGATACGCAAATTCTATTTTCGAACCTTAACGAACCATCTTCATGTATTTTGAATTCAGATTGAACACCAGCTTCCACTGAATTTCTTATTTTTATTAGTTGTGGATCATCATTCTGGGCAACTAAAATTCTTTCAATGAGTGTTGGCTGAACCCTCATGTTGGCTAACCGTACTGTTGAGTCATAATTTCGGATGTCTAATTCTAATTTTCTTATATCCTTTAATAATTGACTTTGGTGTGTGATTAAAACCGTTAAATTTTCCACAGATTTTCTACTAAGGGCATCAGCAACAACATTAGCTTTTTCCGGATGATAGTGGATTGTTAAATCATAATCCTTTAATAGTTCTAACCACCTTCTCTGTCTTATGTTTAATTCTTTCTATGTAAAAATATACTTCAAACTCTTATGATCTGTAAACACTTCACACTGCGCACCGTATAAGTGATGTCTCCAAATTTTTAGAGCAAAAATTACTGCAGCTAATTCCAAATCATGTGTTGGATAATTTTGTTCATATGGTTTCAATTGTCTTGAGGCATAGGCTACAACCTTACCATGTTGCATCAATACACATCCGAGTCCCTTTTTAGATGCATCACTATATATTATGAAACCTTCATCTCCTATTGGTATAGTAAGGATAGGGGCTGATACTAATCGTTGTTTTAACTCTTGAAAACTCTGTTCACAATCTCCAGACCACTCAAATTTAACCCCTTTTTGAGTAAGACGAGTCAAAGGTGCAGCTATGCAGGAAAATCCTTCTACAAATCGTCTGTAATATCCTACTATTCCCAGAAAACTTCGAATCTCAAAAATATTTGTAGGTCTGTTCCACTGCATCACAGCTTTCACTTTTGCTAGATCCACAGAAATTCCATCCTTAGATACAATGTGTCCTAAAAAGGCTATTTTGTCCAACCAAAATTCACACTTCTTAAATTTGGCATATAGTTTTTCTTTCCTCAATATTTGTAGTACACACCGTAAATGTTCTTCATGCTCCAATTTACTTTTTGAATATATCAAGATATCGTCAATAAATACGACAACAAATTTATCAAGATAAGATCTGAATATTCTGTTCATTAAATCCATAAAGGCTGCTGGAGCATTTGTTAACCCAAAAGGCATCACTAAAAATTCATAATGTCCATAACGAGTTCTAAATGCCGTCTTTGGTATGTCCTCTGTTTTAATTTTTAACTGATGATACCCTGAACGAAGATCAATTTTTGAAAAGACTTGTGCACCTTGCAGCTGATCAAACAAATCATCAATTCGAGGTAGAGGATACTTATTTCTGATAGTATTTTTATTCAACTCTCTATAGTCGATACAAAGTCTCATACTACCATCTTTCTTCTTCACAAATAAGACTGGAGCTCCCCAAGGAGATACACTAGGCCTTATAAAACCTTTATCCAATAAATCCTGTAATTGATCTTTTAACTCCTTCAACTCCATAGGGGCCATTCTGTAAGGAGCTTTAGAAATCGGATTGGTATTGGGTGCCAACTCAATAGTAAATTCAATTTTTCTATCTGGTGGTAGTCCGACTAAATCATCAATGAATACATCTGAAAATTCATTTATGATAGGAATATCCTGTAACTTCAATTCATCATGTTCTTTATTCTTTATTTATACTAGGTAACCTCTACATCCCTTTCTTATCATCTGTCTAGCTTGTACAAGTGAAATAATACGTGGAGGGGTGGTTCCTGTACTTCCATCAAAACTAAAAGTTAATTCTCCCGGTATGTGAAAGTTCACTCTCTTTCCATGGCAATCCACAGAGGCATGATAAGTAGCCAGCCAATCCATTCCTAGAATGACATCGAAATCATGCATATCCAGGACCACCAAATCTGTCGGTAATTCTCTTTCTCCTATCTTGATACTACAGGACTTGCATACACTTTCAGTACTCAAAATACCACCTACTGGTGTCTCAACATATAATTTGGTTTTCATGGGTTCACAACCTATATCATGCTGTCTAATAAAAGTAGTGGATATAAAGGAGTGTGTAGCACCAGAATCAAACAAAACTGAAGCATGAATACCAGATACAGGAATGGTACCTGTCACCACAGCATTGGAGGCCTGAGCATCCTGTTGTGTGAGTGCATAGATTCTTCCTTGAGTTTTCGGCCTTTGACTTCCGTCCTTTGCTTGTGTTGGTCTATTTTCGTCCATCTGCGGGCAATCTGCAATCTTGTGTCCTTTCTGGCCACATCTAAAATATGAACCAGTATTCCATGGGCAATTAGAAGTCTCATGCTCTCTTCGGCCACATCTCGAACATTTAGCTGTCTCATTCTCACGATTCTTATCAGTTGCTGGCTTCTTTGCTAGAACCTTATTGTTCTGATTTCGTCCTTGAATTTCACTAAATCTATTTCTCTTCTTCTGATTCCGTTCATGCTCCGCATGAGTTTTATTAACTTCTCTCTCAATTATTAGAGCTTTGTTCACAACTGAGTCATAGGTAGTTAGCTCATAGGGTACAATCTGTTTTCTGATTTCTGTCTTCAGTCCCATTTCAAATTTGTGTACCCTATCTTGCTCAATCTCAACTAGTCTCGGAACAAACTTGGCTAACTCCGTGAATTTGGCTTCATATTCTACAACGGATCTGTTACCCTGTCTCAGGTGAATGAACTCCTGTTCTTTCTGTATTCTGACACTTCGGGGGAAATACTTGTCAAAGAATTCATCTCGAAATCTCTCCCAAGTGAGTGGAATCCCATCGTGCTCATATTTTTGTTCCAGTATACGCCACCAGTTGTATGCCTCGCCTTGTAGCAGATATGCTGTATAGCGGATCTTCTCTTCATCGTGGCATTCTTGCACGGCGAAGGCCTTCTCCATTTCCATAATCCAGTTATCTACTTCTAGTGGCTCGATGGTCCCTTTGAAGGCTGGAGGAGTTAGCTTCTTAAATTCGACGATATTGTTTCTCTGCATCGGATGTTCTCCATGTCCAGGTATCGGTGGAAATTGCTGACGTGGCTGTGCATGTTGTTGTTGAAGTAACTATTGCTGTGTTTGAACTACTCCGATCAGAGTTTGCATTAGTTGAGTCATGTTCGGCTCCTCCTGTACTGTCGGAGTATTTTCGGTAGGATCATGGATTCCCTCCTGCTGGGTTGTGCCGCTGTTTAATTGGGGAGTATTATCACCAAGTGGATTTGATGTCCCTCCTACCGCTCCTTGAGTATTCCTCGCTCGTCGTGGAGGCATATTGACCTATGTTAGATTTGAGGTAATAACTTATCCTTAATAAGGTTATAACTTGTGACAAGTCAAATCATAATCATCATGACTAACCTTTCAATTTTCTAATGTCTACCCATCACTCGCTCACTTTATTCTACATGTCTCTATCTATCTACTTATGCTCTGATACCATATTAATTGTCACGCCCCTGACCCGAGATTTGAATCGAGGGTCATGGCAACCGCCGCATACTTATAGAATACTTTTTCCATAAGCATGCAAGGCATTTCATCATGATATCTTCACACAAAGTTAAATAAAATTTTCAAATCTTAGTTCAAATAACAAATCAAAACTCAGTGTTCAAAAGAAAATAACTGTCTGACAAAGTCAAAACTAAAAGTCTTGAATCAATTCTGAGAAAAATCCTAAATCAATGAGTTAACTCCATCTCTAATCACTCTCCCAACCGAAATCCCGCATCATGCTAATTTTCTGGATCTGTAAGAAAAACATAAAACTTATCATGAGCTAAATAGCCCAGTAAGCAGTGTATACCTTTAACTGAATAAATCAGACAAATAATACTATACATAACAAATAAATATGTAATTTCATGAAATCATATTCATACTGTCAATCATATATAAAAGTCAATTCATCATAATTTTCAATTATGCTTTTCTTCTTAAATTCATCAATTTCTGAAATTCTTCTTACCAACCATGACTATGACCATATTATCCCTATGGCAGGGTCATAATACCGCGTATCTACTTGCGGTGGGCTGCGAATCATCTGGCAGCCAAGTCCTTTGGAACCGCTAGTCTCGCTGGCGGTTTTGTCGCTGGTCTATCTGGCGACATGTCGCTGGTCTTACTGGCGACATAAATCCTCAGGACAGTCAATTGCCAACGTATATGCCCTCGTTGGCGGGGTCCTCAACACAGTCAGGTTGTCAATTTCATATTGTCTTCCAATTCATATATTATTTTCAAGAATAATAAAATTAAATGATATTCGAGTCAAATCAATTATAACATTCTTTGAGATCATATATCATCATAATAATTGCTCAACAAATAACTTCAATCATAAATAATTTTCTACAATTAACTTTCATCATAAATAATTTTCAACAATTATTTCAATAAATAATTTCAATCGCAAGCATGCATAAATTTATTTAATTCATAATTTATCAGATAAATTCAGTAAAAGTAAATACTACTTACCTCAAAAGAAAGTCCAAACTAAAAATTCTAGGGATCTCAAAAATTCTTCTCTGAACCTGATATGTCAAATATCATATTTTAAATCAAAATTTTATCGAATTAAAAATAACTAAATTATTAAAATCTAATATCCCCACGAGGATCAATTCGTCGACAGCATCCAGGGTTTTCGAACTAATCCATGGATACCCTAATTTTATTTTTATTTTTATTGCTAATTTAATTAATTTTTTTTTAATTAATTAATTCCATAAATCCTAAAATCTAAAGTGAGAGAGAGAGAGAGTTTCTCTCTCCGCCCCTTTTTTTTTCTTCTTCTTCTTCTTTTTCTTCTTTTTCTTTTCCTTTTCTTCTTTTTCTTCTTTTTTTCTTTTCCTTTTCTTCTTTTTCTTCTTTTTCTTCTTCTTCTTCTTCCCGCGCCGGAACAGAGGACTCTTGATCCTCCGACCTTGATCGGCCGTTCGGGCCACGGCCGCCACGGCGGAGGCCGGCGGCCGACAGGGCCACTCCCCCGATCACAGAGGAAACATGGTCGACGGTCAATTTTGATCGCCGGCGCCGAAAATTCATGAAAAAGGGGCCCAAAACAGAGTCTTTTTTCCGACCAAAAATCGACGACGCTCGTTGCCGGCCAGCACGCACAAGGGCATGGAAGGAAAGAGAAGGAAGAGGGAAAAAAAGAGAAGGACTTACCTCGACCTCTTGGGACCTCGTCGGCGGCAATCGCGACGGGATTCACAATGGTGTCCACGGCTCTACTTCGGGAAAATCAGAGAGAAAGTGAGGGAGAAGAGGCCGATGGATCGATTTTAAGAAGAGGGGAGACCTTCTTATAGAGGATCCTAAGATTTCGAGGGGTCCTAGGACTCCTAATATGCTTGGGTCTCGTCGGAGAAGAAGACTCCTACCGGGAGTCTTCTTCCCGATTTTACTCTTTTTTTTTTTTTTTTGGCCTTTGGGTCTGCTGGGTTTTGGGCTATAACACCTTATTTGGCTAAGCTTTTAGAACGTTCGAAAGCATTTTTTGGCTCTCAAAAAATATTTTGAGATACTACAGTGATGTTTGATAAAAAATTAAAAAGCTATTTTAGCTTTGTCAGAAAATTAAAAAGGTCTACTTGAGAAAAGTTCTATTTTGAAGTTTTTTTCAAAAATATTTTTTGGCTAATATCGAGAAGCTATTTTGATTTAAATAAAATTTTATTTTAATGACAGAAATATCTATTAATAAATCTCATAATTATATTATATTATATTATTATACTATAAATATAAAATAATATAATAATAAATTAATATTATGATATATTATAAATATATATTATAATTTATTATAATATTATTATATTATTAAAATATAATTTGATATAATCATATTTATTAATAATAAATATAATCTGTTATATTGTAATTTATTATTAGATTAGATAATAATCCATTATATTTTATTACATTATATGAAATAATATTATATAATAAAATAATCCTTTAAAATGTTATAATATCTATTATAGACATTATAGACATATTTATATTATAGACATATAATATAATCTATTATAATATTATTATATTATAATAATACAATATAATATAATAATAGTTTAATAATGATATAATATAATATAATAATAATAATATATTATATTATATTATAATCTATTATTACATTAGATTATAACTAATATATTATATTACATTATAAATTATATTATAATTATAATTATATTATATTATAATATTATGTTATATTATATGATAATAATATTATATAGTATAATAATATTTTAATATCTTATATTATATTATTCTCTATTATATAATACTATGTAATATTTTTTATTATCATTTTATCATACCAAAAGTGTTTTTTTATTTTAGTTATTAAATATATGTTAAAGTTTTAAAATATTTTATAAATATGATTATTAAATAATAATAAATAATTTTTTTTTATAAAAATTATATTTTCAGAAACTCTATTTCTAAGAGCTCCAAAAGCATGAGGGCCTAAGTCTAGGTACATTTGAATTTGAAACAGCCAGCATGAGGGCCCCGTTGCTATAGTTCAGGTCCAGGACAATAGGAGGTTTAGCAAAAGGGTCTAGCCTCCAGGAGCTTTCCTGGAGGTAGTCAGCAATCCGGCAAAGAAAGTTCCAGTCGCCCCTAGGCCTTGGTGACCCAGAGCATGGAGGGCTATGAGAGGGATGCAAGAGCTCAAGGCTGAGCTCATGGCTTTCCAGTCGCAGCCTAATAGTTTGTTGTGGTGAACAAGAACTCTTTGGCTGACAGGTCGGCCTCTCCCTTTTGTCCAGAGAGGGAGGTCTGTCTCCTGAACCAAACCAAAGGTCCCAATCTTCAACGTTATTTTCGGAACTCTCCTCCGATAAGGGGGAACCAGATGGAACCAACTCTAAATCAAAGTTGATTTTCATCGATATGAACATTATAAGTAAATGGCCCATCTATAACATTCACTGATTCAAGGATGTCTTCGACATCATCACAGAGGAGATCCAGGTCGAACGACGTGAGATCTTCCCATTTGAGACAACTTCTACTTACTCTAAATATGTGGAAGCCCAAAACTGGAAACAATAGCCGCCATTGCATGCGAGTTCCAGCAGACTAGGGGGAGATCAGTTAGACTTGTACTTACCTTAAGCTTCTTCTGATGTGGGATGCCACCTTTGAATGGATCCCAGTGATTAACCTGAAGTGAAAAACCCTTACCTATGATCCGGCCTCCAGTCATGAGCTGGTGCATGGCATTTCTGGAGGGGTACGCGACGAAGAATGTATTGGGTTCCGCTAGCCTCCGAGTGGTCCAGGTACTGGTGATATTTGCAGTTCGGACTACTGTATCTTGGACATCGTCAGGCTTAACCTGTCTTCCATAGACTTCGACGAATGCTGCACGGTCTAGATAGAGTTCAGTTTCTTCCATTTCGGGTGAGATGGGACGAAGGTTTTGCGTACCTCAAAACTTTGAGCAGGTGGGGGGGGGCTCTGGCTGATGGGAGAAGGCACCCGGGGTCGTTGTATCCCAGACCAGAGGTGACGCCTCGGGAGCATTTTGTGAGGCCGCAGTCTCCGATTCCTATTCGGTTTGGCAGAGGAGAGTGCTTTGCAGGAGCGGGCTTTGAGTCCGAGCTTGCTGCAAATGAAACATTTTATAGGATTTCGGCAGGCTTTCCTCATGTGGTCTCTGTCTCCACACCTAAAACAAGACCCAATAGGGAATGGTTTAGGACGGCGGTCGGCGATCAGTGGATGGCTCATTATCTTCCGGAGTGGATGGGTGGGTTCTCATATTGGCACGGAGCGCATCGACATAAGTTTTCCGACAGGGAAAAGGTCTTTGTGCAATGGTATTAGGCCAGTAGGAGCGCCCGCTGCCTTGCACGATTTGTTCCTCAATCGCACTGTCCGGCAGAGACGGTACGGAGGACGGCTTGCCCGGGGGGGCAGATGGGACGGGTGACTTGCTGCCTGTTTTTCACTCTCTTACTTAATTAAGAACACCAGATGGAGCAGATGAGAGTCCAACTGGTGGCAGCGCAGACGGCGGCGTGGGGTTGAAGATGGCGGGAAAGTGCAAAGCCTTTCAGGGCTCAGATTGTAAGTTGGCTGAGACGGCCTGGTAAAGGGATAAAACTTATAGTCACGCCGAAATTATGGGTAGATCATCGTAATCTGCCACGTGCATATATTAAGACATCCAGATATTTATTTAAACTGTTCGAATATTTTTAGATTTTATCTATTTTTTTTTTTTTTATTTTTGAAGCATGTCTAATCATAATTTTTTCTATAGTCAATCCGACTATTGAAGTTTTATCTCAACGGATCGCCACGAGGTGGTGGGCCCAGGAGTCCAGTTGATTTTGCATGGTCTATCCGAGACGTAGCAGATGGTTACGTTTCAGAGGGATAGTGTTGGCTCTGGTGGCAATCGATTTTATCCGTTGAGATTCTGGCGTGAAGGACCTCTCTTGGGGCGGTTGCGGTACCGATGTTGTCCCCGTGTTCATCCACCAGTTGCGACGTCGAGGACTGGTGTGCTTCCAGAACCAGTGCCTGAGCGGTTGGGAATCTAAGGTGGTAGAAGCGAACGGGATTGGCTGCTGGGACGAAAGGTGGAATGGGTTTCTCCCTCTCCTGAATTTCTCTTGGGGCATCCTTTTGAACGTTGGAGACTGCTTTGGTGGTTTCTCGCTCTAGAAGACTGTGATGAGCTGAATTGCTTGCCAGAGGGTGTTATGCGCATGTCCTCACTCCGAACCCTTTCTCTGTGTTTTAACAGAATTCTAAAGTCTAGAATGGGAAAAAAGGGAGCCTCTGTTCACTGCCCTCTGCAGTCTGACGATAGAGGGGTCCCCTAGATTGACTGCTTTGACGCAGTGGGTAGGGGACCTCAACTCGCCCCAGTTTTTATCTCTTGGGTCTTGTGACCACCTCGCAATGCTGCCAGACCTCTCCCTGTGCTTCAAGAGTTGCGGATTTGGAACTGTCCCCTTTTGGAAAGGCGATGCAAGAGGGAGAGATGCGAGGACTGGCCCAAGGTTGCTCACGTCCCAAATATTAGCATCTTTGAGAGAAGATAGGCGAGGACAGAGATCAAACCAGCAAAAGACCTACCTTCGCTACGAAATATGCCAGTCAGTTAATGTTAGCATGCTGCATTGGTCACATTTGAGGTTCCAGCAGCAGTTCCATTCCGTGGAAGTAAACTATTTTGTTGCGTGTCATGCTCCCCTTTGCTTTTGTTTTTTTTTTTTTTTCTTTTTCCCTTTTATTCCTGTTTTCGACTTCAAGGAAATGCCTACTTTTGGATTTGTTGTTTGTCCCGCATTCCTTGAGATTTACATCTTTGTACAGAAGTTAAGATCAGCGTTATTTAATTTCTGCATCTTTCATAGTGATATTGTTTTTAAATTCTAGGAATCTTGTCTCGCAAGTGCTTGATGCCTCTTACATATTTTTTTTCTTTTATTTTGATTTTACTATTTCTGTTTCCCAATCAATTAACTCTTTATCCTGCATCCTGTAAAATGTTGTGAAAATATGCCATTTTTTAAACCACATAATTTTGCCATTCATTCCAAGTCATGTTGTGATTTTCTTTTCCATAAATGAAACTCAGATTTGTATGTTGTTCAGGAATGCTCTTCTTGATCTCAGAAGCTATATTAAGGAAACCTAATAAATGCACGTCGGGTATCTCCCTACTCCTTTCATTCAAAATTTTGATAAAGAATTATCGAAAAAAAAATGGTAGTGGAACTAGGAAGCACCCTTGAATCTTGCATTCATTGATCGCTGTTATGGCAGAAATCCATCTTGGGTCGGATTGACTAGAGCTAGACAACGACTGTAGGTCGACGATGGCAGGATAGTGGTGTCAAGATCTGTAAAATAAATCTCTGAATAGAGTTGGCTCTAACAGAGATCCTTCGATGCTCAAGTCAGATCTTTGGAACCGATGGAAATAAGTGAATATTTTATGAGAGAAGTGATTTCTTATCTTGGGGATCCCCCTTGCGCCTCTATTTATAAACAGAGGCTGAAGAACCATGAAGTGGTAAGAGAATCAGATGGTTAGCCTTGTCTTATTAGGCAAGATATACTCATTATTTTTAGTCTAGTGAGATATATTTATAATCTTCTATTTTTTCTGGAGAGATATGTTTGTTATTTTTTCCTTATCTACTTGTTATCAGCTATTTTCGGTGATCATGGGATTTGAAGATCTACATAGGGGCTAAAGGTCAATCTATTATGCTGGATAAGGTTGGCTCAAGTATCTTGGATCTCCTGGCATCAAGGTTGGACCAGGCCTAGCTTTCTTGTGCGTTGACTTTAATTGAGGAAAGAATTTCCTACCCATAACATAAGCTCCTATACTCTCGAGTCCAAACTAGAATTAGGTCGGATGAAAGGAGCACATGTAGTAGCCAATCCTAATCCCGACTCAGACATCTGATGTGTAGAGATTTGTAGCATCACTTTAAGCTTAGTCGCATTCAGATAACCGACTTAACCTTTGGATCGAATAGCATATACCAAGGTATTCAGGCATCTCCTTTAGGAGGTCTCTTGAAAGTAGCATATTTTTTGGCTCCTCCTCAGGGTGGCTCTGCATAACAAATTCTTTGAAGATCTTTGGCTCGGATCGACATTGCTGATATTTTGAGCCTCTAAGGATTCCTTTGCTGTTGCCTTTTGGACATCCAAAGCTTCCAATTCGAATATCTGAGCATAAGGGCATTGATGGTGTTTTGGGTTAGCCCTTGCCTCTAGGTTGCCTAGGTCCTCTTGTCGACTATTCTTGTCTGAAAATGAGGTGCCTTCGAGGGTTCCTTAGGTTAGCTCTCACTTCTTGAGATGAGCAGCATTTTTCACTCATGGTCATTAGTGATTTTTACTCTATCACTTTTGGGACGAGCGACATTCTTCGCTCATGGTCGTCAGCAATTGTTGCTCTACTCTTCTTGGGATGAGTGGTATTTTTCACTCATGGTCGTCATGGGACAAGTGGCATTCTTTGCTCATGATCATCAGTGATTTTTGCTCTACTCATCTGGGGATGAACTATATTATTTCCTCATGATAATCAATGATTTTTGCTCTACTCATCTTGCGGTATTCTTTGCTCATGGTCATCAATGATTTTTGCTCTACTTGCCTTTGGGATGAGTAGCATTCTTTGCTTATGGTCGTCAGTGATTTTTGCTCTATGCACCTCTGAGATGAGTGGCATTCTTCGCTCATAGTCACTCGAGGTCTTTGGCATAAAGGTGGTTTGTAGGCTCTGAGAGTCCTTCATGGTTAGCCCTCGCTTCTCGCATGACTAAGGATTTTTCATCGGCTTAACTCGTTTAAGAATGAGAGGCCTCTGAGGGTCCTTCATGGTTAGCCCTCGCTTCTTGCACGATCAAAGATTTTTTATCAGCTCAGCTCATTTGAGAATGATGGCCCTCTGAGGGTCCTTCAGGTTAGCCCTCGCTTCTTTGTCGCTGAGATTTTTGGTCCAGATGACTTGGAGTTTGTGAGCTTCGCTCGATGCTTTTTGGCTATTGTTATTGTGGCTTTTGCTTGACTTGTCTATGGGCAAGGAGTGTCATTGGGTCATTGAGTTGCAAATTTACACAAAGAATGAGAGAACTCATTGGATCGGCTCTAGCCGAGTCTTTCGATTTCTAGGTCAAGCTTTGGAGTAAAGAAGATAATAGATGATTAGAGTTATGTTACTCTGTTTTAGTCAATTTGCCTCTAGTCAATCTTCATTGGTTGGTGTTCTTAAACCAATCTTTTATTTTGACTTCTGGGAGCTCGGCTTCAAGAGGTCAACTTTTGGGAGTTCGACTTTCAAGAGCTCACTTTTGAGAGGTCGACTTTTGGAGGTCGATTTTTAGACTATCAGCTTCGGGAGCTCGGTCTTCAGGTGGTCGACTTATGGAGGTCGGCTTTCTCAAATTGGCCTTAGGCTTCATCTTGACATCAGGCTTCACCTAGCTTGGTCTTTCATCTTAGCTTAGTCTCGATTTTTGTCTCGACTCTATTTGATCTTTACTTTGATGTGGCTTTGATCTTTGCCTCGCCTCAGTTTGATCTTTACCTCGGTTCGGCCTCGATCTTTGCCTCAGCTCGATTTGATCTTTACCTCGGCTCGATCTTGATCTTCATCTTGGCTTGACCTTGATCTTCACCTTCAATAGATTTGTTCTTCATCTCGGTTCGGCCTTGATCTTCATCTCAGATCGGTTTGATCTTTACCTCGACTTAGCCTTGATCTTTGCCTTAGCTCGGCTTTGATTTTTACCTTGGATCGATTTGATCTTCACTTTGGTTCAGTCTTAATCTTCACCTCGGATCAGTCTTGATTTTCATCTCAAATTAGTTTGATCTTCACCTTAGTTCGGTCTTGATCTTTACCTCAGATCGGTTTGATCTTTACCTCAGTTCGACCTTAATTTTTACCATGGCTCGGCTTTGATTTTCACCTCAGATCAGTTTGATCTTTACCTCCATTCGGTCTTGATCTTCATCTTGGATCAGTCTTGAGCTTCACATTGGTTCAGTTTGATCTTCACCTTTTCTCGATTTGATCTTTACCTTAGCTCAATTTGATCTCCACCTCAGCTTGGTACTCAAAGGCCTGCGGTCTTGCAAGAAGGCAAAAAAGTGGAATGATGGATGAGGGTTTGAAAGCCTCTTACCATAAGTATTTTGAGTTGTGAGAGTCTCTCCCTCTTAGAGCTTATTCTCTTGGAATGCCCTTGCTTCTGTCATGATCTCCATCCTTATTTAGATTTTAATCTATCGCGATCTCCTTCTTTATTTGGATTCTGCCCAAGAATTCAAATTTTGAAATGAAGAAGCATGGATAATTTGAAAATCAAAGGATTCTCATAAACTCCTTTTGTTATTTGAATTTTGATCTGTCATGATCTCCTTCTTTGTTTGGATCCCTCCAAGAATTTAAATTTTGAAATGAGGAAGCATGGATGATTTGAAAATCGAGGGACTCCCATAATTTCCTTTCTTGTTTGGATTTTAATCTATCATGATCTCCTTCTTTGTTTGGATGTTGTAATATCCTTTTTTATCTAGATATTGTAATATCCTTCCTCATTTGGATCCTTCTTTTTCTGGATGTTATGATCTCCTTCCTCATTTTGATCACAAGCCCCTTAGATTTGAGCCTGACCAAGATAGTCTAGGGGGCGTTAATTGATTTGGTTGACTCACAATAGCAAAAGTTGAAGCATAGATCTTCCAAGGAAGGTTTTAGATCATATTCTGGTTTGCATTTGGGATGATCTAGAGATGGTCAAATCTGATTGATGAGGATTGATTTGGAGATGGTCAGATCTAATTGACATTTGGTCGATCTGGAGATGATCGGATTCGGTTGGCTGATCGATTTGGAGGCGATCAGATCTAATCGGCATCGATTGATTTGCAAATGGTCACCTATATTTGGGCCAATCTAATCTTTAGGAACTTAGTGGCATTGGAGTGGTGCAACGAAGTTCCTTTGATAGGATTCTCACTCTTTCGTGTAAACAGGCTTATCCCTTCCTCTAGCACCAAGCTGTTACGATAGAAATCCGTTCTGAGTCAGGTTGGCTAGAGTTGGACGACAACCGCAGATCGGCGATGGTAAGACTTACAAGATAAGTCTCTAATCGAAGTCAGCTCTAGTGAGAATTCTCCGACATTCAAATCATATCTCTGAAATAGATGGGAAAGAGTGAGAATTTTATGAGAGAAGCGATTTTATATCTTGGAGGTCTTATATGAGCCTCTATTTATAGACAGAGGCTGAAGAGCTCTGAGGAGGTGGAGAATCAGATAGTTAGTCTTGCCTTATTAAGTGAGATATGCTCATTATCTCTAACCTTATCTAACGAGATATATTTGTTAATTATCTTCTATTTTTTTTGTAGAGATATATTTGTTTTCTTCTATTTGCCTTGTGGATCATGAGATTTGTGGATCATGGATCATGACTTTATTATATCAAATAAAGTCAGCTCAAGTGTCTTAAGTCGGCTAGCATCAAGGTCAGACGAAACCCAACTTTCTTATGTATCGGCTTTAAATGAGAAAAGAATTTTCTACCCATTACAAACTCCTTAAATTGTTTGTAGATATTATTCTAGGGATTCTTTTCTGTTTACCCGATTCAATTAAAAGAAAAAAAACAAAGTTTGATTGGAATTAGGATTCTTTTATGTCTAATAAATTTGGGTGGGTTTAGTTCCCCACTTCCATCAGAAAGTAAAAAATAAAAAATAAAAAAATCGTATAAGTAGGAGGTTTTTCTTAGATTCTTTTTTGCATCGTCAGCATGCTGCTAAAAGATTCTTCATGTCTTCTTTTGCCATTTCAAAAAACTTTTAATCTGTATGAATCTTATAAAATCACTGTACTCAAACAAAGAATTGTGTTTGAAAGTAAGGAAGGAGGACAAAAGAATCTTATGGAGTCACTGGATTTTTTCACTCTCACTGCGGCTAAGTGATTGTTTGCTATAGTTTTTGAGAAAGACTGGATGCTATAGTTGATGACATTCAAAGTCTATTTTTAATTCAAAAAAACACTAAATGCTGATAAGCATCCGGACAGGCTTAAATTTCTCTATCTAAATTTTAGATTCTCATAATCCACTCTTGAGTGGCTCAATGTGCATAGTATTTTCATAGTGATAATTAATGAGTTCGACCCTATTTGTTACTTCTCATTCCTTTACTCCTCATTTTTTTATATGCACATTTTCCAATATGACTGTTGGCATGTTGCTGGAAAACTGTTCGATTCATCCAAATATATACAAGCTGGATTAATTATATTTTTATTCTCATATATTCTACCATTCTATAATAAACCTGTGTGAGCGATTAGAAAGATTCATATACCTTTACTAAATAATGGAATCTCTAATTTAGTTATTTTTCTTCTTTTTTTTTTTGTGCATGAATAGATCTCATCTCATTTAATAATGATTTATATAAATCATTACTAAATAATTTTTAACAATAATTTATATAAATCGTTTAAAAATAATTTATATAAATCACATGCCAAAAAATACGATGTTTCACTAAACGTGCATAGCAAATATATCTTTTTGTATAATTAATCACATTATATAATTATTTCAAACCAATATATATCGAATTCGATCGTATTAAGATACTTGGCTCTAGACTGCCATAACCACCTAACAAGTTCGTAGGTAGGCAACAAAATAGCTAGTCCAAGAGAATACAGGTGTTTAACTTTGAACTATCACCACCATATTTCAACCCCATGAGTAGATAATACTAAAATAAAGTGACTAGTCTAAAGGACCATAAGTGCTCAATTCTAAATTACTACAGTCATATATCAAGCTCTTGAGTAGGCATCAATAAAGTAGCTAGCTCAAAGTATCACAATCCTACAAAGAGCCACATAACTCAATTATCGGCTTATTAGGTGTTGAAATTTAAGATCACATCTTTTATAAAATATTTTGATACACATGATTAAAAATCATATACGATTAAAGGTAAAAAATTTATAAAAAATCCCTAAATATCACAAGTCTAAGACCCTACTTAAGATCAACCAATTGATTTGGGTTTTCTAAATATCTGGACCGGATCCATAGGATTTTTAGAGAGAGAAATTCATAAAAAGAGATAATCAGTCTAGAGAGAAAATTTTAAAGAGAAAAAATAAAAAAAATTATAGAAATAGAGTGGAGAGAGAAAATAGAGAGAGAAGAGAGAGTTTTTTTTTTCCTTCTCTTTTCTTTTCTTTTCTTTTCTTTTCTTTTCTTTTCTTTTTTCTCAATTTCTTCCTTCTCCTTGTCGTGGAAACAGGGGATACCACCTTCTCTTTCGCTTCCCCAAATGTGGCCATGTTAGGATTTGACGCCTCGAGATTCAGCTCACATTGAGCCCACAGCGAGGTTCGCGGCAAAAAACGGAGTCCAACGAGATCAAGATAACCCGAAACGGAGCTCGGATGGAGGAGCTACGAGCTTTTGAAGTCGGCACGAGAATCGAGGTGGCAGAGGACCGCCGGCGACCGGCGGCGGGCGGCAGCGGCGCGGCCGCAGGTGGCGGCGCGCGGGACGCGCGACCAAGGCCGGCGCGGGACGCGCGACCCAGGCCCGCGCGGTGGGGGCCCGCGGCCCAGGCGGGCGCGCGGCCCAAGCGCGCGCAGGCACGGCCCAGGCCCGCGCGCGCGGGCCGGCCCAGGCCAGCGGCCTGCTGGCCCCCTTGCCCCGGTCCACCATGGACCGGGTGGTCCACGGCACGGCCTGTGGACCGCGTGGGCGTTTTCCACGCGTTTCTCACGGTCCACGATACTATTCCGTGGACCGGAGCGCGATCCAACGGCCCAGATGGCTCCCGATCTTGATCCGACGGTCTGGGACGTTGATTTGGTTTGTTTAGGACTCCTAATCCCTCTCTAATCAAGTTTAAACCATGTTTAACCCTTAAAAAGGGCCTGTGACGAAACAGAGGGTCGAGTGGTTCGTTTTCTCGCCGCCGTACGAATCCGAGAAGAGAGAGAGAGGCGAGGGCGCTGAGAGAGGAGCAGGAGGCTCCTGGACAGCAGTCGCCAGGCTCTTCAGGGGTTCGGGGGGGTCTCCAAGAGAGAGAGAGCTTTTGTGAGGGGAACTTCAGGTGAGAGAGAATTGGGTGTACAAGGGTTGAGGGTGAGATCTCCTCTTGTAAAATTTCTTTTTCATAGTGAAGTTTGCATGCCCCGTGGAGGCGAGCCCTTTTGTGGCTGATCCACGTATTTTGATTATTTTTTCTTTTCTTTTATTTCTTCTTTCTTCCTGCTGCATCGTGTGGTACTGAAAGGATCTTGGAAGGTGGTGTCCTGGCCAGACATCCACCCAACAAGTGGTATCAGAGCAAGGCAGTACAAGGACGCAGATTGCAGTGGTGGTGAGCAAGACTGAAGATGGAGAAAACAGGAACAATCAAGATGGAGATCAACAAGTTTGATGGTAAGAGCAATTTCTCCTTGTGGCAGGCAAGGGTGAAGGACGTGCTCATCCAACAGGGGTTGATCGATGCTCTCTTGTGCGATGAGAAGCCAACCACCATGGAGGTGCGGGATTGGAAACGGCTACAGATGCAGGCGGTGAGTACCATCCGCATGTACCTGGCAGATGAGGTGGTGATCCATGTACTGAGCGAGACTTCCCCGACGGTGCTGTGGTCGAAGCTCGAGGAGTTGTACATGGCGAAGTCTCTCACCAACACTCTTTTCCTCTGGAGGCAGTTTTACTAACTACGGATGACTGAGGGACAGAGCGTGCAGGAGCATCTGAGCCACTTCCAGAAGATCCTCACCGACCTTCTCAACGTTAACGAGAACGTTGAGGAGAAGACCAGGGTGCTGGTTTTGCTGGCGTCGCTTTCCTCTTCGTACGAATCCTTGGTGACTGCTCTTCTAGTGGAAAAGAGCACTATCAAGATGGACGAGGTCACCACGGCGATACTCCAGAATGAGGTTCTCAGGAGGGAGAACCCAGCTTCGAGCTCAAGTGTCGATAGCTCAGCTTTGGTGGCTTCTGGAGGTGCAGGAGGCGGTAGACGGAGCTACAGGAGATCGCAACGAGGGCGGTCTAAGTCCAGGAGGGACTTGAGCAAAATCAGGTGTTATCGGTGTGAGGAGTTGGGGCATCTAGTTAGAGATTGCCCTTAACTGAAAAATCGGACAGTGGCTGCTGTAGCGACGGCCGACAGTGATTTAGATGGAGATGTCTTTGAGATATCTGATGAGGTATCTACTTCTTTCCAGCAGTGGATATTAGATTCTGCATGCCCCTATCATGTGTGTTGCAGAGAGGAGCAGTTTGACTCCCTGGAGAACAGTGAGAGCACTGTATATATGTCGGATGGATCGAGCTGTGCGATCAGAGGCATTGGGACGGTCAGCTGGAGGACACATGATGGTGCAGTGAGGAGATTGGGGGAGGTCCGATACATACCCGATTTCAAGCAGAATCTTATCTCACTTAGCAGACTGGATTCGAGAGGCTACAGGATGGTAGCTGGTGGAGGAATCCTGAGGGTGCTACGCGGCAATATGATTGTGCTGGAGGGGAAGAAGGGAAGCAGAGGACATTATTACCTGGCAGGGAGTCCAGTGCGAGGTGGAGCTTCGGGAGCCAGGTGGAGCCCAGAGCGAGGTGGAGCTCCAGGAGGCGGATCGGGCACAAGACAGGAGACTCGGGAGGACGAGAGGCGACATCGCAAGGTAAGATTCCTATTGCCGCAGGATGATGCCCCGAGCAGGTCTCAGGTCAGGAGGAGCACAGCATATGACGGAGATGGGATCGAGCAGCCTGGCTCGACTCCCATGTTTGCCCATCCATGATCAGCAGGCGATTGCCCTAGGGCATGGGGGCGAGGAGATCCAGAAGCTCTCAGAGTTTGGAGGAGGCCGAATATCGAGTCGAGGTGGAGATTGTTAGGATTTGATGCCTCGAGATTCAGCCCACATTGAGCCCACAACGAGGTTTGCGGCAAAAAACGAAGTCCAACGAGACCAAGATAACCCGAAACGGAGCTCGGATGGAGGAGATACGAGCTTTTGAAGTTGGCACGAGAATCGAGGTGGTGGAGGACCGCCGGCGATCGACGGCGGGCGGCAGCGGCATGGCCGCAGGCGGTGGCGCGTGGGACGCACGACCCAGGCCGGCGCGGGACGCACGACCCAGGCCCGCGCGGTGGGGGCCCGCAGCCCAGGCGGGCCCGCAGCCCAGGCGGGCGTGTGGCCCAGCCGGGCGCGCGGCCCAGGCTGGCGCGCGGCCCAGGCGCGCGCAGGCCTAGGCGCCGCCGTACGAATCCGAGAAGAGAGAGAGAGGCGAGGGCGCTGAGAGAGAAGGAGCAGGAGGCTCCTAGACAGCGATCGCCAGGCTCTTCAGGGGTTCAGGGGGGTCTCCAAGAGAGAGAGAGCTTTTGTGAGGGGAACTTCAGGTGAGAGAGAATTGGGTGTACAAGGGTTGAGGGTGAGGTCTCCTCTTGTAAAATTTCTTTTTCATAGTGAAGTTTGCATGCCCCGTGGAGGCGAGCCCTTTTGTGGCTGATCCACGTATTTTGATTATTTTTTTTTTTGTTTTATTTCTTCTTTCTTCCTGCTGCATCACGTGGTACTGAAAGGATCTTGGGAGGTGGTGTCCTGGCCAGACATCCACCCAACAGGCCGCATGCCCGATGACCGACGACCAACCCGACACCATTTAATGGTGGGGATTCGATGATGCAGCCCTGAACACCGTCTGACATCAACCACGCTGGCGGTGGTAAGCAGAACAGAGAAGAAGGCCAAACAGGGTACCTCGGTTTCAAGGAAAATCCAGCGATTTGCCGGTCATAAATCCAAGCAAAATAGTGGCAAATAATTCAGAGAAGAAGGAAGGGAAGGACTGCGGCGTTACCTCAACTTTAGCAAGGTGGATCAAGCAATTCTGGCAACCTATTTCTGACGAAATTTGGGGGAAAACTCGATGAAACCTTGGAAATCGGCAATAATTTCTCAGGATTTTTGGGATGGAATCCAAAGGAGGAACAAGGGAACCCTTTATGGATGACATCCTAGGCTTTGATTGGATTTTCTCGTACCTTAAAACCCCTCTCCCTACTAGATTCGGAGAAGAGAAAGACTCCCATTTGATTGGATTTTCTCGTACCGTAGAACCCCTCTCCCTACCAGATTCGGAGAAGAGGAAGACTCCCATTCCAATGGGAGACTTCCTTCCCCCGCCTCGCGCGCATAGCGCGTGCATGAGGTTTGATTCTCCCTTTTTTTTTTCCCCTATGTTTCAAGATTTGTGCAAGAGAGATTAAGCTTAGGGATTTTTTTTCTTTTTTTTGGATGAGTTATTACATTCCCTCCTTAAAATAATTTCATCCTCAAAATTGGTATTCCTAAAGTTTTGAACATTGAAAATATATAACCCCAATATTGTTCTTGAGCTTTCAATTAGTCTATATCTTCGAGTGCTTGCTCCATCAATCCTCAATACAAATAATTATGTAATATTTTAAAGCTAGATTCTTTCTATCCACAAGATTATAGATCTTTTGATCTCTCAATTTTGGCTTAAAATATCAAATTCCTTGTCAATGAAATTGTTTGATCATGGTTAATTTCACATAAAAATCATAATTTATCGAACCTATAGAAGTAGAAAAGTCTAGAGTATTAGATGTCGACCATGATCTATGGCCTTCTTTATCTTCTTAACTTTCTATGTGATGTAACAATTAAACTCTTATCATTGAAAAATCTCAAATTTGTTCAAACAAATGGAGTAGCAATGCCAAGCTAAGAAGAAAATAACTATGCCTAAAATATTCTACATCCGACTCAACCAAGGATTATCAATCGATTAACTCTAAACTTAAAATGCTCAAATTCTTCTGATCATTAACAATAACAAAAAAACCAATCACTGAAGATGGTAGTTCAATGTCTAGATGAACTTAAGAATCAACAACCTTGTCCTTTCATTATCAGTGGCGATCTCTGAAAATCAAATCAAATCTCTATTCATAATACTTGTTGAGTTTACTTGTTGAGTTAGATGTAGTTTCCTTTCTATTTTTTTAACTAGTCATAATATAAGTCAACCACTATGCTTCTACAATACACTCTAATCTTAACCCACCACATCCTCTAGGGTTACTAGATGAATTCTAACAATAATACAACTTTAGACAAGAATCTTAAAAAAAAGATCCAGCCTTTCAAATTTTTTGATAAATTTAGGGCAAGACTTTTAAGTTTCTTTGTCCCTCGAGCATATCACATCAAAATCAAACTTTGATCCACTGTCATATTTGAAGTCCTTGCATAAGCTCCACCATAGATCTAAAATCCCATAAATCTAGAACTAATCGAAGCAAGTTAACCCTAGATTTACTTGATAATCAATTAAATAATTCTAAACTGACTTTTTTTTTTAAAAAAAAACAAGGTTAACTCTAAATCTCAGCAAATTAGAGGTCTTCAAATCAATATCCCTGAAAGTAGAATCAATTCGATTACATATAGAACTTCCTTCTTCGCGGCCCTTAGCATCGATACATAAAATCTTGTCCCTTATATGTTAGACTCATATAAATCTTTCAAAAGTTTCTCAACTCAATTTGATAACAATAGCAAGATACCTTAGATCAGCCCAAAAATCTAAACTGTAATTTAAAATCTAACATATTCAATGATCTCCAGCAAATATAAGAAAAATCAAGTAGGCTAATCCAAAGATGATAATTTTAAATTATCAAAGATTCCATCATGATGTATATCCCATGTTCTCTCAATAAAAATCTAAACCAATCAATGGAATCTAATGTCAATAAAATATATAATCTACCAATAGGTGCAATCTCTCGAAATGTATTCCATACTCTAAACAATTTGTTACTAAACCCAAAATTTGCAAGCAAATAATCAACAACAAAACTAGGGGGGCTATTAGGGTTTGAACCCACATCAAATTCAAAATTCCAAAATCATATAAATAGTAATTGAACAAGAACACACTACAACATATCGATATCGTAAGTTATACTCTAGGGTCAACATCTCTTGCTATTAGGTTAATTCCACTTATTCTAATTTGAAAAGATGAGTTATTCAAATTCCAGTGTCAACTTATGCATAGATTTTTATCATAATGCTTAATGAGCTTAAAACTAAGCTCTGAATCTATTTCTACTATATCCCCCAAGTCTCAAATAATCTTAATCTAAGCTCTGATACCACTTTATCACATCCTTAATGATCATAATCTAATGCTCAAAAATTTCTTAACTCATAGTCTCTAGAGATTATAATCTTAAGCTTTGATACCATTCTCTCACATCCGTAGTAATCAAAACCCAAAGTTTCAATATTCTTTATGTCATGCTCTCATAATAAACTTCAATCCACCAATAGAACCGAACATATTTTGTATTTACATGCGAGTTTCATACATGATCCTCTTATAGGTTCAATGCTCAAAAAATATTCCTCTCTTGTATGATGCAATTATTTTTTAGGCCACATCCTAAACAACTTTCTTCTAATAAATCTAAAATTATAATGATCAAATAATTGATACCAAAATTAAAAAAGTTATCATGATCTTTACCCATGTCAAGTTTAGAATTTCAAAATCATCTAAATAATAACTGAATAAGTATATTCAACACCATATATTAATATATCCCAGTTTATTTTATGGTCAATATCTCTTATATCTCTACTTATTGAAATCTAAGACATAACTCATCAATTTTATTGTACACATCGTGTGCCACTTATGCATAAATTTTATCATAATATCCATTGATCTAAAATCTAAACTTTAAATCCTTTTTGCTACTTCTGTCATGTTCCCAGTGATGATAATTTATACTCAAATACTACTTAAGTCATAGTGCCTAGTGATCATAACCTAAACTTTGATATGATTCTTATAATTATATACAAGATCCTAAAATTTCTTACAATCTCAACATCTCATAAATACTATTGATTTCAATCCATTATAAATGATATCACATTAACAAATATCAATCTTGTATAATTTATAAAACTCAATCATCCAACTATTATTAATGATACTCTATCTAATTGATCCTTTCAATCGTGATTCCAACTTTAGCCAAATACAAACTTCCTATAATGTAGAAAAAGAAAAGAGAAAGAAGAGGAGTGATGAGCTTTGCAACCCAGTAAGAATTTTTAGATATCAACACTAATATAATAACAAACAAAAAAATTAATAATGTTATATAAATCACATGCTAAAAAGATATGATGATTCAATAAACATGCATAGCAAACATATCCTTTTATGCAATTGATCACATCATACAATTATTTCAGACCAATATATATTGGATTCAATCATATTAAGATGCTCGGCTCTAAACTATCATAGCCACATATCAAATTTGTGGGTGGCCAACAAAAGTAGCTAGTCTAAGGGACTATAGGTGCTTAACTTTGAACTACCACAACCACATTTTAAGTTCAAGGATGGGCAACACTAAAATAAAATAGCTAGCCTAGAGGATCATAAGTGTTTAACCCTAAACTACTACAGCTATATATCAAGCCTATGGATAAGCATCAATAAAGTGGCTAGCCCCAAGCACCACAATCCTACAAATAGTCACACAACTCAATTATCGGCTTATTAGGTATTGAAATTTAAGATTATATCTTTTCATAAAATATTTTGATATACATGATTATCAAAATCCATCCAAATCAGGATCAATGATATATAAACATAATATCATATAAGTCATAAATATATATTTAACAATTAAATATATAACATACCACTATCAAAAATATATGAATCAAAAGCATGGATGCATAAAATAATTTTTATATAAATAGGTGATCAATGTCCGAATATTCTTGCCTCTATCAATGATTAATCTAAACATAAAAATTGACAAACTCTTTGATTTATGAACTCGAAATCAAGGTATTCTTCTTGACACCTCCTTATGCAGATAATTGCATCTCTACATAATCATGACCAAACATAAAAATTATGTACAATTAAGGACAAAAAAATTATGAAAAACCCCTAAATATCATAAGTCCAAGACCCCTTTTAAGTTCAATCAATTGATTTGAGTTATAACCTAGATATTTGGACTCTCCACTGATCCGTAGAATTTTTAGAGAGAGAAATTCATAAAGAGAGATAATCAATATAGAGAGAGAAAGCAGAGAGAGAAACTCATAGAGAGAGAAAGTGGAGAGAAAAGGTAGAGAGAGGAGAGAGCGAGCTCTTGTTTTTCTATTCTTTTCTTTTCTTTTCTTTCTTTTTCTTTTTTTTTCCTTATTTTCTTCCTTCTCCTTCCTAGTGGAAACAAGGGATACCTCCTTCTCTTTTGCTTCCCCAAACGTGGCCGTATGCCCGATGACTGGTGGCCAACCCTACACCATCTGACAATGGGGACTCAACAACGCAGCCCCAAACATCATTCGACATCAACCATGCCGGTAGTGGTAGGTGGAACAGAGAAGAAGGCCAAACAAGGGACCTCGGTTTCAAGAAAAATCCAACAATTGGTCATAAATCAAAGCAAAATGGTGGCAAATAATTTTGAGAAGAAGGAAGGGAAGGACCGAGGTCGTTATCTCAACTCTGACAAGGTGAAACAAGCAATTTCGACAACCTATTTCTGACAAAATTTAAGAAAAAACTCGATGAAACCCTTGGAAATCAATAGCAATTTCTTGGAATTTTTGGGATGGAATCGAAAGGATGAAGGGAACCCTTTATAGATGAGATCCTAGGCTTTGATTAGATTTTTTGTACCCTAAAGCCCCCCTCCCTGAAGGAAAAATCGTCTTTTTCCTGTGTAGGATCTTCCAGATTTCATCAAATCTGGGACGGAATAAATTTTAAATTTTATCCTATGCTATTTTAGATCTAATGTCTATTAGATTTAATTTTATTATCTGATATTTTAATTTCAAAATTAAATCTAAAAGTATGAGAAACATAGACATACCTCAAGGGTAATCTATTACCCTGTAGATGATCGCAGCACTGTCTGAGGTTCTGATGTAGCCACGCAAGCACCTGGCCTCTACCAGTATCCACTCAGGTAGGATCTGGAACATCTTCTCCTCACAATTCTATGCTCCAAAAATCAGATCAATATCTAATTTGAAAGTACTTCAAAACTCCTTCTGAAGTTAGAGCAGCAGCCTGTCGAAGATGTCCTGCAGCCTTCTGTTCCAGGCATCACCATGCCTTGTACCTTTGCTAGATGAACGTCCAACTTCTTGGACATGAAGAGGGGAGAAAGAAAAGCAGGGAGGACATGGAGAAGAGAGGAGGGGGCAGCAGCTAATAGGTTTTTTGCATAAAATAACTTCTATCTTGAAACCCTAGGTGCAGCAGGGTTTATATAATTCCTGTATGCTGCGCAGTGCCACATCATTCGACCAATCAAAAAATTTTAATAAATTTTGAAAAAATTATGATTGGTGGAGTGATGTCATTTGATCATATCAGATAAGAACCCCATCTTATCTCCAAAAGGTGGCACCAACATTGGATAAGCACAAATAGAGTGGCGCCAAAGAGTCCAAGTTTATCTGGACTCTTTGGTTCTTATCCATTTGGGGCGCCCACTTAAATCCAATTGGGCTCATGCCATAATCTGATTATGGCACCCAATTTGATTAGGTTTAGGCATGTGGACACTCCATAAAAATCCTTCAATAAGTCCTCTTCAGTTTAAGACCCATATGTCAACTTTTGACAGATGTCCTAAAATGAAATTGGCAGGTGCTAGAAATTAGCAGGTGTTGTCTTAAATTCATCTTATGAATTAAGACAAGCCTTTTCTGAGCTGGACAAGCTTTAATTAAACTGAGAGAAATATTTTCAAGGTTCTCTGGATGAGCCAGATCACATTTGGCTCAGTAGAGACAGAAAAGATTACACGAGGAGAAAGTTAGGCTCAATCGAGTGCTAGCACGATTTTCTTGAACCTAATTGGATCTTATCCAAATCAATTGGGCTAGCCAATTGATGACATCCAGACCCTAACCCTTGTTTGTGTGATCCAGTTAGGTTTAATTCTATATGGTAATGAGATATGTCGTGATCTCATCATCGACATCATCGAAACTCTTTTCGATAGACCAGAACTCTTCTGATTTAGACAATTAGAATGATCGATCATCAAAATCATTCTAATTGCTTCCAAAATCCACCAGTGATACCTAGCAGTAAATGGTGGCAACCCATCAAAATTGAAGACGAACCTCTTGGTGCAGCTACCTGTGTGATTGAGTTCCTCTATCATGAGTCCCGACTGAATTAGGGTTAAGGTGAACTCGTCAAATCCAACATCAGTCATATGAATCAATCGATCGATCCGAGTCCTATGTGAAACCCCAATGGAAAACTTTTTTTCATTATTTCACTCTGCCATGGACATGGGCTTAAGGACTCGATCTTTCGATCATCATAGGACTACTTCTCTCATCTACCAAGGTTGATAGATCTCATCTTGGTGCGATCTGGTTCCTACAATGAATATGCTACAGCCAACATACACCTCAGGGTTCCGGATGGCTAGAAGATCAAGTTATGGTGTAGTCAAACTATAACACACTCAAGGTGAATCGATGATGTACCTCAGGTCAAAGAACTAGACACACAACTGCAGCATCGAGCTAGTCATCGACGAGAAGGTAGACTTCCTTATGACTGCTCGAGGTGGTCACGCTCAGTACTCTCATTCTCAATGAATATCTGTACTCTCACTTTGGTGTCTCCATACCGTAGACTCAAGACTCATCTACCCTAAGGAAGCAATCGTACACCAACCTTCCGGATCGATCACCATCCTTATGATGATCCTATGGTCAGGAGCAGTTTATGAGTTAGTTATGTAAATTCATGCCTTAAATTTTTAACTATTGAAAAATATGAATTAACATTTTCACTAACTCAAAGGATGTATCACAGACACAATGTACATATTGTGATAGAAGAATAACTCTTTTATTCATTTATAGTCAAAATTATAATTTTGCCCTTAGATTTGTCTAAGAATGTGTCAGCCGATCTGGCATCTAGGGCACACATCTAACAAACTCCCACTTGATCTAATGTCAATTGGCTACATATCTAAATCCCATCTTCTTAAGGTGGACTTCGATCTTCTGTTGGCCCAATGGCTTAGTCAGCGGGTCTGCCACATTATCTGTGGAGTCGACTCTCTTGACCTCGACATAACCCTTTTCAAGATAATCATGGATCAGATGGAATCGCCGCTCAATGTGCTTGTACTTCTGATGAGACCTTGACTCCTTAGCTAGGGCTATGGCGCCATTATTATCGCAGTAAAGAGGGATGGCATCCGATGACATTACTCTAAACTCTGCGGCAAACTTTTTGTACCAGAATGCCTCCTTCGCAGCTTTCGATACAGCAATATACTCTACTTCCATGGTGGAATCAGCAATCATCGTCTGCTTGAAACTCTTCCAGCTGACTGCATCACCATTGCAAATGAACAGACTTCCAGATGTCGACTTTCGATCATCTATATCAGACATAAAGTCTGAGTCTGTAAATCTCTGAATCTGGAGTTCTCCATTCCCAAAGACTAGAAACATATCCTTAGTCCTTCTCAAGTACTTAAGGATACATTTCACAGAAGTCCAGTGCTCTTCGTCTGGATTCGACTGATATCTGCTTGTGACACTCACAGCATGGGCTATATTAGGTCGTGTATATAGCATGGCATACATGAGGCTCCCTATTGTCGAAGCATAAAGGATCTTGCTCATGCGTTCAATCTCTTCAGATGTGCTAGGGCACATCTTCTTGGAGAGATGAATGCCATGTCTAAAAGGCAATAAACCTCTTTTGGAGTTTTTCATGCTAAACCTCTTTAGCACCTCCTCTATGTACATCTTCTGTGAAAGTCCTAGCATCCTATTTGGTCTATCTCTATAGACCTTAATACCCAGTATAAAGGATGCCTCTCCTAGATCTTTCATAGAGAACTCCTTAGACAACCATACTTTGACTGAGGTCAACATGGGAATGTCATTCCTAATTAGGAGGATGTCATCCACGTACAATACGAGGAAGATAACTGTGCTCCCACTGACCTTTTTGAACACACATGGTTCCTCCTCATTCTTGATGAAACCAAACATTTTGATCACATCATTGAAACAAGTATTCCAACTCCGAGATGCTTACTTAAGTCCATAAATGGACCTTTGCAGCTTGAAGACCTTGTGATCATCATCACTAGATGTGAATCCAAGCGGCTGTTCCATATAGATATCTTCCTCAAGATGTCCATTTAAGAACGTCGTTTTCACATCCATCTGTCATATTTCATAATTGAAATAAGCTGCAACAACAAGCAATGTGCGGATGGATTTTAGCATGGCTACGGGCGAGAAGGTATCCTGATAGTTAGTGCCTTCGCGCTGACTATAACCTTTCGCTACGAGCCTAGCCTTGAATATCTCTACATTCCCATCTGCACCTATCTTTCTCTTGAAGATCCATTTACACCCAAAAGGTACAATACCTTCAGGCAGATCTATCAAGATCCAGACTGGTTTGAGTGCATCGAGTCAATTTCTGATCTCATTACCTCTAACCATTTCTCAGAGTCGATATCTGATATCGCCTCATCATAGGTCTTAAGATCATCACCATGAGCCCTATTTCCCATGAGGAATATTTTCTCTATATCCTCTTGTATAGTACCTAAGTACCTTTCAGGAGGATGGAAAACCCTAGTCGATCTACGAGGTGGAAGAGATTATGTTAGGACTGGTTCTGATTGATTAAGTTCCTCAGGTTCTTTAGCTCGTTGCTCTTAGGAGACATTCTCTTTGAGCTTAATTATTCTTCCGATGCCACCATCTTGAATAAACTATTTTTCAAGAAAAATAGCATTTCGACTCACAATCACATTGTGGTCTTTCAGAATATAAAAATAATATCCTAATAACTCTTTAGGATATTCTATGAATCGAGCTCTAAAAGACCTGAACTCTAACTTGTCCGTCTGCTGTCTCTTGACATGAGCTGGACAACCCCAAATTCTGAGATGATTCAGACTTGGCTTCTTATCATGCCATATCTCATACGGTGTGGTAGGAACGATTTTAGAAGAAACCCTATTCAATACATAAATTGCTGTCATGAGATAATATCTCCAAAAAAATTCTGGGAGGTTTGTGAAGCTCATCATGGAACGGACTATATCTAATAGGGTCCGATTTCTCCATTCTAAAATTCCGTTGAGTTGAGGCATTCCAGGTGGAGTCTATTGAGAGACTATACCATTGTCCTTAAGATAGTCTAGAAATTTTTGACTAAGATATTCACCTCCTCGATCTGATCGAAGAACCTTAATGGACTTTTCTATTTATTTTTCTACCTCATGTCTGAATTCTTCAAACCTTTCAAAGGCTTCAGACTTGTGTTTCATTAGAAATACATACTCGTACCTAGATATATCATCGGTAAAGGTAATGAAGTAGACAAAGTTGCCTCTAGCCGGCACATCAAATGGACCGCACACATCCGTATGTACTAGGGCAAGTAGGTCTGTGGCCCTTTCTCCATGTCCCACAAAAGGGAGCTTGGTCATTTTGCCTTGAAGGTATGATTCACAAATTGGATATGACTTGGAAGTCAACGGACTCAGTAGCCCAAATTTTTTCAATTTGTTAACCCTGTCTTCTGCTATATGACCTAGCCTTAGGTGCCACAGATACTTATCATTTAGACTATCTCTAGGCCTTTTAA
The DNA here is from genome assembly GCF_000442705.2 of Elaeis guineensis. Lineage (NCBI taxonomy): Eukaryota > Viridiplantae > Streptophyta > Magnoliopsida > Arecales > Arecaceae > Elaeis > Elaeis guineensis. The sequence continues at coordinate 3,471,936 of NC_025995.2, forward strand.
TTTTTATGGCATTCACATTTTGCTCAATATTAAAAATAGATACATCAACATGTAACTGATAGAGACCATTAATAACAAAACCATTTGCAACTTTATTATTTTCATAAAATATGTTACAATGGTCCTTATGAAAGCTAATCACATAGCCTTCTTGTGCTAAACATGAAACAGAAATTAAATTTCTGCTTGCTGCAGGCACATAATAACAGTCTCTTAAAACTAAATCTAATCCTAACGGTAATCACAGAGGGTAGGTTCCTACGGCCACAGCAGCAACTCTTGCTTCATTCCCGACACGTAGGATCATCTCCCCATCCCTCAGCCTCCTGCTCTCCTCAAGACCCTGCATAGAAGTGCACAAATGAGCACTAGAACCAGAGTCAAGCACCCAACTGGATGCAGAAGAAACCGTAAGATTAGATTCGATAATGAGCAGACCTCCAGAAGGACCATCCTTCTTGTTCTTCAGGGTGGCCAGGTACTGAGGACAGTTCCATTTCCAATGGCCTTCTGACTGACAGTGGAAATACTTTTCCTTTTCAGAAGCCTTCTTCTTCGGTCTTGTCTTCTTGTTCTTTCCATCTACCTTCTGTTTCTTCACGGACTTCTTTTTCTTTCCAAAAGATTTTCTCTTGGAAGAAGTCCACTCCACAGTAAAAACTGAGCCTTTTGAACCTTTCATTGAAAGCTCAACCGTAACCAGCATATTAATTAACTCGGCCAAGGTACATTGCATCTTATGCATATGGAAGTTTATGATGAACTGACCATATCCATCGGATAAGGACTGAAGGATCACATCAATCTGAAAATTCTTGTCTAAGATGATACCGAGCTTCTCAAGCTCCTCAAGATCCTTGATCATTGTCAAACAATGATCTTGGACTGATTGCCCATCATGCATCATGGCCTTAAAAAGTCTTTGACAGACTTGATACTTGGCCGCGCAACTCTGTTCACCAAACAATTCTTGTAGGTGAGCCAACATTTGATGGGTAGTCAAAATATTTTCATGTTGGCGTTGCAAATCATCGACATTACACCCAACATGTAGTTCCTGGCTTTGTTATCATCATCCATCCATTTTTCCAAAGATGCTCTCTATTCAGCAGTCGGACGTGCTGGCATGGCAGGTGGGTCCTGGTCTAAGATATGAGTCAATTTTTTAGAATCTAGAATAATTCTATAGTTCCTCAACCAGTCCTTAAAATTTGGTCCAGTCAGTCTATGATTGTCTAGAATTTTGGTCAGGGGGTTTGAGGCAGACATGTTTCCTGTAGAGAGTCAAAAGTTTCAAGTTAGATTTTATAATCAGACTCAACCAATTTGTTTAGGATTTTTATTTTTAAACAAATTAGGCTCTGACTATTTTCTCAGATCCCTACACTCCCTTGGTAGAGATGTGAAAATCTCTATGATTAGTGATTTCTAGTGGGTGGTGTAGTCTCACCGACTGGCTCATCACCTCACCTAACAGTTATTGGTGATGAGTCAACCGATGAGTGGACAACTCTTGTCCAATAATTCTCTAATCATGGTGCACCCAAAACTTGGTCTCTAATTCATGAAGCTCACCATATCTGGGATATTGCTCCAATCCTTAGTTAAGCCAAACCCACCATTTGCACGAACTAGATTCCTGATTGGGTCCCTCACCGTATCCGAAATATTGAGCCCAACCCATCCTCTAATCTGTAGCATCCAATACCTAATGGACATGGTTGCGTCTTTCCGGTGCAATTGAGCCACTGTAACCAGCCGAGAACAATCAACCCCGGGAAGGGCCCGCACATCCACAATGGTGGAAGACCTAGACTTAATATTTTCTTAGGAAGATTTGATTTAGGTCTCTTTAAACTTGACTTGACATAGTCATAACAATTATGACTAACCTAGTGGCATGGGTCAGCTCGAATTGTTAGCCACCTCAAATCAGAACTGGGTCGACACATATGGCCAGGTAAGTGAGACCGATGGGAGAGATATGTCATTAACTCGACAAGAACGCATTCGAGTCGAGTAACTCCCAATTAAAAATCAGTCGGTCGTATCTGCCCAACTTACCTTAGACATCAAATTATCGAACCAGAATTAATTGAGTTAGTCTACAATCCAGGCTCTAACCACTAAGCCAAATTAGGTCTTAACTTGATCGAGTCACATCTAAATGTGATTCGACCTTGACCCAGACTTAATCCTATTAGGCTGGTCAATTACTAGCTTTCATAATCCCACCTAACCAACTCTTGATTCGGTTTGATCAACCGCTAGACCTAATTGAGCTACCCAAGCCCGAACCCAATCTTATGAAAATATCTTAGATCTAAAATTCTCAATTTTAGACCTAACTTAATTTCATAAGCTCAATACATTAATTAAGTTTGGGTTCATAAACAAAGCATGTAAAATAAATTCTAGGGTTTCAGGATCTAGGATTTTGCAGAAAAATAAGTTTTGATTTCTGATTAAGGATGAACGCGTGGCACCCCTATACGTCATATGAACACCCTATTGAATGAAAAGAGAGGGTCTTAAAATCTTACTTTGTTCTTATGACCGGACGGCCATGAGGAACACCTTAATCAGAAATATAAATTTAACTACAAAACTAGTTAGATCTAAATTAACATATCACATATACAATTTAAGATCTAACTAATACATGCTTTGCATACATCTCATATATCAAAAATCAATCTAATTAACATACTTTCAGATCTGATACATCACATGTAATATCTAAAAAATAAAATTTAAATTAAACTATTCAAAATAAAAACTATTCTAGACAAGTTACTAGAACAATTCTACAACTAGTCTAGACATGCAACAGATCAATTTTATAAAATAATTAAAATTTTATTTTTTATTTTTTGATCTAATTATAACAATTATAATATCAAAAAAATAAAGAATAAATTATATTTAATTCATATTTTAATCTCATTAAAATATAAAACTTAAGACTATTCATGGATTCAATTAATCCTAGTCTAGTTATACATCTCATGCATGTTAGATCTTCTTAGATTTAATTTTAAATATTTTAATTTTAGATCTTATCATATCTGATTTGATATCTAAAATTATTTAATATCAGATAAATTAAAATTAAAATTAGATCTAAATTAGATCTGAAATAGAGCCAACAACCTGGCTCTGATACCACTTGAAGAAAAAACTGTCTTTTTCCTGTGTAGGATCTTCCAGATTTCATCAAATCTGGGATGAAATAAATTTTAAATTTTATCCTATGCTATTTCAGATCTAATATCTATTAGATTTAATTTTATTATCTAATATTTTAATTTCAAAATTAAATCTAAAAGTATGAGAAACATAGACATATCTCAAGGGTAATCTAATTACCCTGTAGATGATCACAGCACTGCCTGAGGTTCTGATGTAGCCACGCAAGCGTCTGGCCTCTACCAGTATCCACTTAGGTAGAATCTAGAACATCTTCTCCTCGCAATTCTATGCTCCAAAAATTAGATCAATATCTGATTTGGAAGTACTTCAGAACTCCTTCTGAAGTTGGAGCAGCAGCCTGTCGAAGATGTCCTGCAGCCTTCTGTTCCAGGCATCACCACGCCTTGTACCTTTGCTAGATGAATGTCCAACTTCTTGGACATGAAGAGGGGAGAAAGAAAAGTAGAAAGGATGTGGAGAAGAGAGGAGGGGGCGGCAGCTAATAGGTTTTTTGCATAAAACAAGTTCTATCTCGAAACCCTAGGTGCAGCAGGATTTATATAATTCCTGTATGCTGCGTAGTGCCACATCATTCGACCAATCAGAAAATTTCAATAAATTTTGGAAAAATTTTGATTAGTGGAGTGATATTATCTGATCATATCAGATAAGAACCCCATCTTATCTCCAAAAGGTGGCGCCAACATTGGATAAGCACAAATAGAGTGGCGCCAAAGAGTCCAAGTTTATCTGGACTCTTTGGTTCTTATCCATTTGGGGCACCCACTTAAATCCAATTGGGCTCACGCCATAATCTGATTATGGCACCTAATTTGATTAGGTTTAGGCATGTGGACACTCCACAAAAATCCTCCAATAAGTCCTCTTCAGTTTAAGACCCATATGTCAACTTTTGACAGATGTCCTAAAATAAAATTGGCAGGTGCTAGAAATTAGCAGGTGTTGTCTTAAATTCATCTCATGAATTAAGACAAGCCTTTTCTGAGCTGGATAAGCTTCAATTAGATTGAGAGAAACCTTTTCAAAGTTCTCTGGATGAGCCAGATCACATTTGGCTCAGTAGAGACAGAAAAGATTACACGAGAAGAAAGTTAGGCTCAATCGAGTGCTAGCACGATTTTCTTGAACCTAATTGGATCTTATCCAAATCAATTGGGCTAGCCAATTGATGACATCCAGATCCTAACCCTTGTTTGTGTGACCCAGTTAGGTTCAATTCTGTATGGTATTGAGATATGTCATGATCTCATCATCGACATCATCGAAACTCCTTTCGATGGACCAGAACTCTTCTAATTCAGACAATTAGAATGATCGATCATGAAAATCATTCTAATTGCTCCCAAAATCCATCAGTGACACCTAGTAGTATATGGTGGCAACCCATCAGAACTGAAGACGAACCTCTCGATGTAGCTACCTGTGTGATTGAGTTCCTCTATCATGAGTTTCGACTAAATTAGGGTTAAGGTTAACTCGTCAAACCCAACATCAGTCATATGAATCAATCGATCGATCCGAGTCCTATGTAAAACCTCAATGGAAAACTTTTTTCCATTATTTCACTCTGTCATGGCCATGGGCTTAAGGACTCGATCTTTCGATCATCATAGGACTACTCCTCTCATCTACCGAGGTTGATAGATCCCATCTTGGTGCGATCTGATTCCTACAATGAATATGCTACAGCCAACATACACCTCAAGATTTTGGATGGCTAGGAGATCGAGTTATGGTGTAGTCAAACTATAACACACTCAAGGTGAACCGATGATGCACCTCAGGTCAAAGAACTAGACACATAACTGTAGCATCGAGCTAGTCATCGACGAGAAGGTAGACTTCCTTATGACTGCTCGAGGTGGTCACGCTCAGTACTCTCGTTCTTAACGAATACCTGTACTCTCGCTCCGGTGTCTCCACACCGTAGACTCAAGACTCATCTACTCTAAGAAAGCGATTGTACACCAACCTTCCGGATCGATCACCATCCTCGTGATGATCCTATGATCAGGAGCAGTTTATGAGTTAGTTATGTAAATTCATGCCTTAAATTTTCAACTCTTGAAAAATATGAATTAACATTCTCACTAACTCAAAGGATGTATCACAGACACAATGTACATATTGTGATAGAAGAATAACCCTTTTATTCATTTATAGTCAAAATTATAATTTTGCTCTTAGATTTGTATAGAAATGTGTCAGCCGCTCTGGCATCTAGGGCACACATCTAACACTCCCAACTGGATTCGGAGAAAAGGAAGACTTCCATTGGGAGTCTTCCTTCCCCCACCTCACATGCACAGCGCATGTGTGAGGTTTGATTCTCTCTCTTTTTTTTGTTTCTTTCTATGTTTCAACATTCATGCAAGAGATATTAGGCTTAGGATTTTTTTTTTCTTTTTTTCTGAATGAGTTATCATATGTAAAGTTTATAATTCTCCTCTTTTCTTTTTAAGAGTTATAGAATGCTTGTACTTGGCTCAGATTAGGATCTCGATTTGAAAAAATAGATTATAGAGCATCGATCATTAATAATAGTTGGATGAGTTTTATAAATTGTATAAGATTTGATATTTATTAATATAAAATATTTGTTATAAATTAAGATCAATAATGTTTATGGGATTTTGAGATTGTAATAAATTTTAAGACCTTGTATATTCTTTAGGATCTTATCTTAAGGAGTATATGACAGTCACATGACTGATCTGGATACTGGGTTTAAGGTGTGACATACAATACATCAAAAAGAAAGTTTCAATTCAACTTACCAAAAGCCTTTTTAAAGTCCGATTTCAATACAATCCTTTTGCTCTAGTCCGCTCGCAATATGCAACCATCTCATGGACACTCAAGAAGCAATCAATGACATTTTTCCCTTTGATAAAGGCTGATTGAGAGTGGCCAATAAGAGCTTGAAGAAACTTATTGAGCCTCGTAGAAAGAACTTCAGTGATGATCTTGAATAGACCATTCAATAGACTAATTAGCCTCAGGTCCTTAGCTATAAATGTATCTTTCTTCTTAGGAATCAGTGAGATAAAGGCAAAGTTTGGTCCATCCAAGTCAAATTGACTTTTGTGGAAGTGCCTAAGAAGAATCATCAAATCATCCTCAAAATATTCCAAAACTTTTGAAAAAAAGAGAAGGTGAAACCATTAATACCTGGAGCTTTGTTACCATCAAAGGAAAAAACTACCTCTCTAATCTCCTTCAGAGTGAAATCTTGCTCTAAATCAAACAAGTTCAGAGACTGCATATCAAAAGGCAACTTTCAATCAATCTGTATCATTGGGGTTAACTTCTAATTGAAGGGCTCCTTAAAGAAGGTGTGTAGTTTTGAAGCAACATGCTCCATGTTGGTGAACTCACCTTCAGTTAAAGCAACAAGATGGTTCCTTTTTTTTTCATCCCAAGGCAACTTTATGAAAAAATGTTGTGTTCTTATTGCTTTCTTTTAGCCAAGTAATCTTTGATCATTGCTTTCAATAATTTGTTTTCTTTTTTATACAAATCATCCAAAGACCCTCTAAGTATGCTTTGAGTGGAGAGTTCAAATATTGAAAGATCAACCATCTCTTTCTTTTTATCGAGGATGTCGATATCATGCATAATCTTCTTCTTTAAATCTCTATTAATAATTCTTCTATTGAAGGCCCATGATTTAATCATTGCTCGAATATTTCTTAGATTTTTCACCCAAGCTTTAGCAGAGTCACCACGACCCTTTATGTTTTTCCAAGCATTTTTCATAGTGTCTTCTAAATCTGGTTCTTTCAACCATCAAGATTCCAATCTAGAGATTCTGGTTCCACGAAATTTATCCATATAGTTCAGCGCAATTGGCACATGGTCTGAAGCATTGCCAGAAAGCACCATTTTTGCATCGATGCTGGGAAGGTGTCCTCCCATTCCAAGGAAAAAGGAAATCAATCAAGTTGAACATGGGCCTTCATGTTTGCTGCTCTAAGTGTATAGTCGGCCTTTCAGATCTAGATTAATCAGACAAAGCTAAGAGATTAGGTCTAAGAACATCAAGCTATCCTTAGGACATTAGGGATTTCCTCGTCTTTCCTCCACACCTTTAGAAAAATTGAAGTCACCATCCAATACGCATGGCCCAACCAGAGAATTGACGGAGGTCTAAGAGCTCTTTAAGAAAGTCATCACATTGATCTTTATCACAAGGCCCATAAACAGAGGAGACACAAATCTCTGGTTCCACGCATGGAAGCACAACTCCACAGTCAATAAAAAATACAGCTTGATGGTGTTAATCAGAGTAAATTTCTTTGAGTGCCGCCCAATGAGCATTCCACCGGTAGCGCCGTTCGCATCCAAGCAACATCAATCATCAATATTTGAGGCTCCTAAGGATCGAAAATCACCAAAAGAAGGTGCTGCCACTTTTGACTCGTGGATCAAAACAATGTCACAGGCTGAATCAATGTAATGTTACGCTTCACCTATTGCATTGGCAATTTCTTCCCTAGCACAATCCACAGTAGCAAAGCTTCTTCCTCACCATTATTTGATTTAGGTAGGTGCAATGCCCGTATGCAAGTCTCTATCTGGCTGGGTATCACGGCTCTAGTGTCTCCTTTTTCTAAAATAAAAATACAAAATGATAAATAAAATAAATGAAAGCGGGGCCACTACCAATGGAGAGCCATTGCTATCGTTCGTAGTGGCTCTTCTACCCTCCCTTGAAGGCTCCAAAAGGATAAAATAAATAAGCAAGTGAAATGGCAAGTCATTGTTGGTCATTTAGAGTCCTTTAGATATTACCAGATTACCAAATTCTTTGGCATCATGCTTCGCCTATTGCCCTGGGATTCTTGTCCAGCCTAGCCCACCACCCGCGAAGCATCTTCCTTGCCATTATTCGAACTGGGTGGGTCCAGCATCCGTGTGCAGATGTCGATCCATCCGGGAATCACTGTGCCAGGGTAACTCTTTTTTTAAAAATAAAAATATAAAACGATAAATAAAATATATGAAAGGGGAGCGACTTCCAATGTGGAACCATTGCTATCATTGGTTGTGGCTCCCCCTCTGTTTTCCCTTGAAGGTTCTAAAAGTAAATAAATAAAATGGCAAGTCATTATCAGTCTTTTGCATATTATAAGATTATCAAATTTTTAGTCATTATCAGCCTTTTATATATTATAAGATTATCAAATTTTTAAATTATATTATAAGATTATCAAATTTGTAGACGTTGCGCTTGGCCTATTGCATTGGCATTTTCTCACCCACCTACTTCCTCCTCATTATTCAAACCGGGTAGGTGCGAAGTTCATGTGCAAAGCCTCAATCCGCCCGGTTATCACGGATCCAAGGTCTCTTAAAAAAAAATTACAGAATATGTAGCAACTTGCAGTAGACACTTCTCTCAGGCTGGCGACATTACCTTATATTATACGTTTTCCTGCAGACAAATCACGGCACGCCAGGCTGTAGCTCTCGAGGCTAAGGTCAAGTTAAAACGTAGGATTTCAAGTTTCCGTTCATCAAGCCTTGGCTGACTGAAGCCTCACAGCTAGACCGAACCTCAGCGGTGTTTAAAGTATAAGTTGGAAAGTTGTAAGAATGCTACAGAGCCCACTACTTGCAATCTTTCTGCCAAGGCCTGGTCTACCCCACCATCAAACCAGCCGATGCATTGCTGATTTGGTAAGTCACTAGCTCGTTTATCTTATTGACTATTTTTTATTACAATATTATCAGTGTTGCGGCCAATCGCCTCATCGTCCGATCGCCGGGAAGCGTGCACCTGCAAAATGAAGTCCGCACTGATCGGAGGCAGCTCCGGCGGAGACCCTCCGACGGTCAAGTCAGAGAGGTGACTGGGCAACAGTGAAATGTAGACAGAGAGCTCTTATCGAGAGAGAGAGAGAGGGAGAGGAGCGAGCCTGCGTTTTTGGGAGTCGAGAAGTAAGAGAGACGGAGCGGATCGATCCCTTGCACTGTTGCCTTCCCCGGTTTATATAGTGGAGCACGGTATGGCGCCGTCATTAATGGCGCGGACAAGTGAGGAACTGTCAACTCACTGTGGACTGTCAGGGTCGCCGTGAAAATGTCATGTCGCCGTGTGGCTGTCAAATCACCAGGGTTGACAATGCCCTCGGCGGGACAATGCCCCTAGGTAACCGTGCCGCATGTCTGTGTCAAAGCTGACAAGGTCTGGCGGCTGTACGGCGGTTGGAGGAGCCGACCGACCCAAAGTCGGTGGCCAGCTGAATGGTGTCGGGCCCCTCCGTTGGTTGGCGAGCCTTTCGTGAGTCGGCCATCGGACCTCTGGGTTCAGTCGGTCGGGGAAAGGTGCGCCCGACGTATCCTCAGTCGGTCGTGAGCCGATAATTAGCCGGTGATGGCATCCGTCAGTCGGTCGCCCCGACCGACGATCGGTCGGTCAGGCCGTCGGTCGGTCGGAGTCGTCCGTCGGAGTCGTCAGTCGGTCGGTCGGTCGAGCCGTAAGTCGGTCGGTCGGGCCGTTAGTCGGTCGGTCGGTGGGTATCCCCCAATAGTTGCCCCCCTCCACTCCTAAGTCGGGTGGTGAGCTGGCCGATGCTTTCGTTCGGGCAGCAATCCCGGATGACTGAGAGTGGATTTGTCGTTTGCGTAGATCCGACCGTACCGCCGGCTGATCCGATGTCAGACACCTCATAAATGCCAAGTGATCCGGACGTCTAGTCGGTGTCAGAAGTCACGTCGGCGTCAGGTGTCAGACGTCGCGTCTTGTCGTCGTCAGACGTTACGTCGGTGTCAGAAGATCGGGCGCCGGACGATACGGCATCAAACGACCGGATATTCGGCGCCGATCGCGGGAGTGTGGGCCGCTGTCAGGCGTCCCATCGGGAACGCGAATCGGCGCGGGCGCATAAATGCGGAACCGCGCCCCCGCGTGCCGCGTGTCGAGGGTAGTTGGCCGGCGCCCCCCGCATTTAATGTGGGCGGTGCGGCCGTCCCGGGACGGAGCGCGCCGAATCCTCCGCCAACCGGCGGGCGCCACGCGTCGTGCATCTGTGGGCCTTCGGTCGGAGTGGAAGCATCTCGGCCGTTGGTCGGCCCTATATATATAGGACCTCCCGGACCCATGACCCACATTTGCCATTTTGCTGGAGAAACTCTGTCCAGGCGATTTCTCAGTCGTCGCGGGCAGAGCTTTCTTGCTTCCGGAGGGATTCATCTGGTTCGTGGTCCCATCTTCTTCTTCTTCCTCTTCTTCTCCTTCTTCTTCTTCTTCCTCTTCTTCTCTTTCTTCTTCTTCTTCATTCGGTTCCGGTGCAATGACCAGGAATCCGACTCAGGGAGCTCGGTCGGGGAACCCGACCGACGACTCCCGATCGGCTCCGGAAGATGAGGCCTCCTCGCTTTCGGGGCTGAATGTCGATCGGCTTCGGGAGCAATATCGCATCCTGGAGCAGTTTCGACTCTCCGCTCCAGGGGCCGGCGGTCGGGTTAACAGCCCTCCGCCCGGCGATCTGGCGCTGTATGTCGAAGACCTTCGCGCGGGTCTTCGGCTTTCAATTCTGAAGTTCGTCCGAAATTTATTAGATTACTACGGACTCTGTCCGGCGCAACTGGCGCCGAACTCCATCCGTCTCATCATCTCCTTCGCGTTGTTGTGTCAGCTCTTGCCGACCAACCCTCGCGTTTCACTCTTCCGGGCATTCTTTGTGCTCCGACCCCACCCTAAAGCCCGAGGGTGGTGGCTCTTCAACCCCCGGAAGGGTCTTGCCTTCATCACCGGTCTTCCATCATCCATTCATGGGTGGAAGAACCAATTCTTTTTTGTTTCTTCCTCATCTCCTTGGGGCTTCCCTTCCCGCTGGGGTGTGCCCCGAACCGAAGCCAACGACAACAGCCGGGTGGAGGCGGACGACCGGGAGGACTTCCACCGACTGAAAGACATGTCGGTCCCGAAGCAGAGGAAGCTTGTTACCGAACAAGCTCTCTATGATGCCGGCTTGAGTCTGGTCCCCCGAATAGGTATCGCCCGATCCTCCGGTCTTTCTTTTCATTCGGCTCTTGGTCCGGTCTTTAACATTTTTGTCGGTATTGCAGGGACACCTCCAAGGATGCGGCCGACAGACGCCGAGATTCGGCGGTTCGCAACAAGGAAGAGGCCAGCATCGGGGGCCGATCCTTCGCGCCCCCCGAAGAAACCTGCTCCAGCGGCGCCGACCGTCGAGGCATCGGCGACCGACCAGTCGGAGCCCGTAGTAGCCCTCGTAGCTCCGACTGCTCACACGGAGGAGAGGCCGGCTGAGGAGGCGGTCGAGGGAACATCGGCGGCTTCGTCGGTGCGGGTGGAGCCGGATGACGTTCGGGAAACCGAACATCGTCCGGCGGCATCCGTTGGTGCGACGGGGGGCACCGGGTCGAACTCAAGTGTCCCCTCGCTGCCGGTTCCTTCGGTCGGGGCCGCCGATCGGGGGAAAGCCCCGATGGACCCCACGGAGGAAGCGAGATCGGGGAGCCGCTTTGTGCCGCCGAGCGCACATTACCCCGAAGGAGCGTCGGCGTTGGCCGACCACAACCTTGCGAGGAGGTTGTGTCAGGGGATCCTCCTCCCAGCCGACGTAGAGTCGCTGAGATCTCGGCAGGTGACCGAGATGCTGTCGCAGTTCTACCCGACCATGGTGGAGGTGAGGTTCCTGTCGCCTTCTCTTTCCCTTAGAAAATTTTCCTTGTTATGTGATCCTGACGAAGTCTTTTCCATCGGCAGCTGATCTTCACGATGTCGGAACTGGAGGCCGGGTATCGAAGGTTCGGCAACGTCCGGACCGCCTACAAGGAGAGGTCGGCGGCGGTCGAAGTCGAGAGGGCGATGTTGGCCGACCACCTTCAGCAATCGGCCGACCGGGAGGCCAAGTTAGTTGACGAGGTCTCCCGGCTTGGGTCCGAACTTCGGTCGGCCAAGAAGGAGGCCAGACATAAGGGTCGGGCCGTGCGTCGTCTTCGGCGCGAACGGGACGGTGCCGCCGCCGAACTCCAAGGGGAGCGCGAGCAACTTCGGGTCAGCCTGGAGAAGCTCGTCGAAGCCGAAGAGGAGCTATCAATCGCCCAGATCGACGTCGAAATGGCGAAGGCTGAGGCGGAGTCGGCGAGGGAGTCGCTCGCCCGTGCGGAGGACGAGGCAAGGTCGGCGAAAGAGTCGGCCGATCGGGCGGTGGAAGACTTCCGGGCCTTCGACCAATACCGGGAGGAGATGCTCGAGTCGGGCTTCGCCTCGTATCGGGTAGGGTTCGAGGACGGTCGGGACGCCGTCCATGCCTTGTACCCGGAGCTGGATGTCAGCACCGTCGTCCCACCGGTAGCCGAGGAGGAAGGAACCGAGGATATGGCCGACCAGCCGTCGGGAGGCATCGTCGTGGCGGAGGAAGCCATCCCGGAGCAGGTGGCGCCGATCGATATCCCCTCGCCGACCGAAGCCCCTCCTTCAGCCGCCGACCCAGCGCCGCTTATGGCCGACACGCTGGTCATCCTCGATCCTCTGTCGGTCGAGGAGATCGACTAAGACAGATGATCGGGCCCTGCCGACTACCTCTATTTTTTGTTTTTCTTTTTTTTCCTGAAGTACTTGTAATCGGGCTTCGACCCGACTTTGTAATTCCCTTTCAGTTTTAAATGAAACTTTTTCACTCTCTCCTTTTGTTTGTAATGTCGAATGTATCTGTAATGTCGCATGCCCATGTGAGTCGCTAACTTAAAATAAGTCGCTAACTGCCATAGGTCGGTTAGGACGTTTGGCAACTTGTGTCGACCCGAAGGTAAGGTAGATCCCACCTTTAGATCGGCTTCTGGTAGTCGAAGCTGATCACCGGGCGCGTAATGTTAAGTCGGGAGCCACGAAGGTAGAGTAAGTCCCGACTTCAGATCGGACTTTGATGGTCGAGATCTTCGGTCGGGCGCCCGCTGAGTCGGGATCCGACCGACCGTGATTACGGTTTGGCAGTCGGGTCCTCTGACTTGTTCAGTCGAAAGTCGTCCGGTGCATTCAATCGGGGGAGCGCCGACAAGTCGGGCCCCGATACCCTGGTGTCGGGTACACCTCCGCGCCTCGTGATATACGGTGGTAAGCCGCATATCCTCCGGCCGACTATGGCTCGATCGGCAAGTCGTAGATGCGACTAAGGTCGCGTCGTGTGATAGACGGTGGTAAGCCGAATATCCTTCGACCGGCCGTGGCTCGGTCGGGAGTCGCGACGTCGGTCGCGTAGGCATTTCGCCTCTCTTTGGTCGGGGCCCGATCGGCTTGTCGGCCGATGGTTTGGCCCGAAAGTTCGACCGTAGGAGTATTGACTCCCGTCTATAAGGGTTCATCGGTCCTTGTGAGGGTCCGACGCATCGTCGAAGGAGTGTCAACTCCCGTCAATGTAGATGCATCGGTCCTTGTCAGGGTCCGATGTCTTGTCAACTGTCGAAAGAGTGTCGACTCCCGTAATTGTAGATGCATCGGTCCTTGTCAGGGTCCAATGCGTTACCGACGATGGGGTCGTCGGTTTTAGGTGGATGCTAGGTCCATGTCGATACGTTGGGGCTTTGGCGAGCGCCGATCGTTAGTCGAAGAGTTAAGACTCCAAGATTTCAAACTGAATTTGTATTCCGACTACTGAATTACAAAATTCACTGGCAATACAGCTTCAGGTTGTCGGCATTCCAGGTCCGGAGAATGGGCTTCCCTTCAAGGGTCTCCAGTCGATAGGCTCTCAGCCCGTAGGTGTCCGCAACCTTGTAGGGTCCTTCCCAGTTTGGAGCCAACTTCTCCTGATCCAAGGGCTTCGAGACCTCCGCCTTCCTCAAGACCAAGTCACCAGGCCTGAAGAGCTTTGGCCTGACCTTGGCGTTGTAATACCGGATGACCCTCTGTCGGTATGAAGCCATTCGGATTTGTGCCTCGTCTCGTAGTTCAGGGAGGAGGTCTAGGTCGGCCCTCCGACCCTCGAAGTTATCCGGCTCCTGATACCGCTCGACCCTTGAAGATGGCAGGCCAATCTCGAGCGGGATCATAGCCTCTGTCCCGTAGGCCAAGCTGAACGGTGACTCCCCGGTCGGGACGCGGGGGGTCGTTCGGTAAGCCCACAGAACGGAGCCCAGCTCGTCGACCCAGAGACCTTTGGCTTCATTCAGTCGGGTCTTGAGTCCATGGAGCAAGGTCCGGTTGGTCACCTCAACCTCACCGTTGGACTGGGGGTGCCCGACCGAAGTCAGTCGGTGCCTGATGTGGAACCTGGCGCAGAAGTCTCTGAAGTCCTGGTTGTCGAATTGCCGTCCGTTGTCGGTGATGATGGTGTGCGGCAATCCGAACCTGAAGATGATGGATTTTTGGATAAAGTCCTCCATCTTCCGCTCGGTGATCTGCGCCAAGGGCTCGGCCTCGACCCACTTGGTGAAGTAGTCGATGGCGACAACGATGAACTTCCCCTGGCCCGACGCTGGTGGGAATGGACCGAGAATGTCGACCCCCCACTGGGCGAAGGGCCATGGAGCGACAATAGGGGCAATTTGGCTGGCCGGTTGGTGCTGGATGTTCGCGTATTTTTGACATGGCTCGCATCTCCGGACCAACTCTGCCGCATCCCTCTTCATGGTAGGCCAGTAGTAGCCTTGTCGCAGGACCTTGAAGGCTAGGGACTTGCCCCCCAAGTGGTTCCCGCAAATTCCTTCGTGAACCTCTCGGAGAGCGTAGTCGGCGTCGGTCGGCCCCAAACACCTGAGTAAAGGGAGGGAAAATGACCTTTTGTAGAGTCGGCCGTCCATGATCACATATTGCGAGGCCGACCATCGGAGTCGCTTGGCCTCCGCGGGATCTTCGGGACTGATCCCGTCGGTCAGGTACCGGACGATCGGATCCATCCAACTTGGTTCGGACGTTAGCTGCTGTACTTCTTCGACCCGATCGATGCTCGACTGCTGGAGGTTCTCCACGAGCATCCGACCCAAAGAGTCGTAGGCCGATGTTGCCAATCTGGAGAGTGCATCGGCACGGGCATTCTCCGACCTAGGGATGTGAGAAATTTCAAAATACTCGAGGCGCGCCACGAGGTCCTTCACTTTCTGAAGGTACTTGATCATGGTCGGATCTCGCACCTCGAATTCGCCCTTGACCTGCCCCACGATCAGCTGAGAGTCGGAGAATGCCCGGAGGCTATCGATGCCCAGCTCCTTCGCCATCCTCAAGCCAGCGAGGAGTGCCTCGTATTCGGCTTGATTGTTGGAGGCCTTGAAGTCGAACCGGAGGGCGTACTCGGTGACCACCCCATCCGAATTCGTGAGCAGGAGCCCGGCCCCGCTTCCCTGAGCGTTTGAGGCTCCGTCGATGTGGAGTACCCAGGTGGAGATCGGGTCTGGCTCAGAGACCGCATCTCGTCCTGGGTCTTCAGCTCCCGACCCTTGGTCGGTTGTCGGGCACTCGGCGATGAAGTCGGCCAAGACCTGAGCCTTCAGGGCAGGCCTCGATCGGTACTGAATGTCGAACTCGCTAAGCTTCATCGCCCACTTCGCGAGTCGTCCGGACGTGTCGGGTCGGCGCAGTATCGCCCTCAGGGACTGGTTGGTGAGTACCACTATGGCGTGGGCCTGGAAGTATGGTCGAAGTCATTGCGCAAAGACGGTCAGGGCAAAAATCATCTTTTCTGTCTCCGAGTATCTGGCTTCGGCACCGTGGAGCACCTTGCTGGTGTAGTAGATAGGCTGGTGGGTTCGGCACTCATTTTCTCGGACGAGCACCGAACTGATCGCCTCAGGAGATGTGGCCAAGTAGAGATACAAGGTCTCCCCGACCTGCGGCTTCACGAGCAACGGTGGGAAAGCCAAGTACTTCTTCAGGTCTTCGAAGGCCCGCTGGCACTC
This sequence comes from Elaeis guineensis, assembly GCF_000442705.2. Taxonomy (NCBI): domain Eukaryota; kingdom Viridiplantae; phylum Streptophyta; class Magnoliopsida; order Arecales; family Arecaceae; genus Elaeis; species Elaeis guineensis. The sequence continues at coordinate 3,488,016 of NC_025995.2, forward strand.
ATCCGACCAAGAGAAACCATTCGCCTGACGCAAAATCTTGAAGAACGGGAGGCACCTTTCAGCTGATCGGGAAATGAATCGGCTAAGAGCGACGATTTTTCCGTTCAGCTGTTGGACCTCCTTCTTGGTGTTCGGATGGCGCATGCCGAAGATCATCTTTATTTTCTCAGGGTTGGCCTCGATCCCTCTCTGAGAAACGAGAAATCCGAGGAACTTCCCTGAGGTCACCCCGAAAGCATATTTGGTCAGGTTGAGCTTCATTCGGTGTCGTCGAAGGGTGCGAAAGGTCTCCTCGAGATCCTGAACATGGTCCGGGATCTGCGTGCTTTTCACCAGCATGTCATCCACGTATACCTCCATGTTGCGCCCAATCTGGTCTTTGAAGACCTTATTGACGAGTCGCTGGTAGGTGGCGCCGGCGTTCTTCAATCCGAAGGATATCACCCGATAACAGTAGAGGCCCTTGGGAGTCACGAACGCGGTGTGCTCCTCGTCTTCAGGCGCCATCCGGATCTGGTTGTACCCGGCGAAGGCGTCCATGAAGCTGAGCAGTCAAAATTCAGACGTCGCATCCACCAGCTGGTCGATCTTCGAAAGTGGGAAGCTATCCTTCGGGCAGGCTCGGTTCAGGTCGGTGTAGTCGATGCAGATCCTCCACTTCCCGTTGACTTTCTTGACCATGACAACATTGGCGAGCCAATCGGGATACGTGGATTCTTGGATGAAGCCTGCTTCAAGTAGCTTGTCCACTTCTTCGTCGATGGCCCTCTGCCTTTCTAGGGCGAAGGACCTTTTCTTCTGCCTCACCGGCCTCATCGTCGGGTCGATGTTGAGTCGGTGAGTTATTGTTTCTGGGGGGATGCCCGACATATCTGCTGCCGACCAAGCAAATATGTCGGCATCGGCCGTCAGCAGCTCCGTCAGTCGACGTCGTTCGGTGTCGGGCAATTGAGACCCGACCCAAACTTTTCTGTCGGGATTTTCTCCTATCGGGATCGCCTCGAGCTGCTCGACCGGCGAACCTCGTTCTTCCTCCTCCCGTTGATCCAACTTGTCGATCGTCAGAGATCCCCTCGACTCGTCGCTCTGAGCGGAGATTTGGAAGCATCGTCGGGCGAGCTGCTGATCTCCGCGCATCTCCGCGATTCCATTTTTGGTCGGGAACCGAACAAGGAGATGGTACGTCGAGACGATCGCCTTGAGGGCGTTCAGTCCGGGTCGTCCAAGTATGGTGTTGTAGGCCGAAGGAACTTGGACGACCGCGAAAGTGAGGGAGACCGTGCTTTGCCATGGTTCGGTGCCGACCGTCACGGGCAGGGTGATTTCTCCTTCTGTCGTGACGGCGTCTCCGGCAAAGCCGATCAAGGGCATGGAGATCCTCTTAAGTCGGTCAGTTGACAGTCGCATTCGGGAGAAGGTCGAGTAAAATAAAACATTTGTCGAACTTCCATTATCAACAAAAATTCATTTTACATCATAATTTGCTATTGTCGCCGACACAACAACAGCATCGTCGTGGGGAGTTTGGATGCCCCGAACGTCGTCCTCTGTGAAGGTGATTACGTCGTCCGGGCGTAGCCTTTTCGTCGGCTCCCCTCCTGCAGATGTCCCCGCGCCCAGCTGCTTGGAGATCATGTTGATGACTCCGGCCGTCGGCTGGTTGGTTGCCGGCTCTTCAGTCGGCTGGGGGCGTCGATCGGCAACTGGTTGGGTCGGCGGACCCTTCTGAAATTTGCCGAGGTACCCCCGGCGGATGAGAGCTTCAATCTCATCCTTCAGCTGGATGCACCGCTCGGTATCGTGGCCGTGGCTTCGATGAAATCGGCAGTACTTCCACCGGTCGAGGCCTTTTGCCTTCAAAGGCGGAGGCCGTCGCAGGTATTCCTCCCCCTCGATCTCCATCAGGATCTGCGCACGAGGAGCGGAGAGAGGAGTGTAGGAGTCGTACCTGGGGCGTACCGGCCTCGGAGTCTGTTGTCGGGGTGATTTTTGGATCCGTCGGGGTGGAGAGATCCGACTATTGGTCGGGGGCCTGCTGGGTCCGGCGGGCTCCCGACCCTTCCTTCGCTTCTCTTTCGGGCCTCTGGGCTCGGCCAAGCGTCGGTCGGATGCTCCTTCGTCCGCGCGCATATACTTGTATGCGCACTCCAGTAGCTCGGCATAAGTCCGGGGGAGGGTCTTGTCCAGAGAATAGGTAAATCGGGATGCCCTCAGGCCCCGCTTCATGGCCGACACAGCCATGTCTTCGTTGAGGTCCCGGACCTCAAGCGTGGCCGCGTTGAATCGCGCCACGAAGTGTCGGAGCATCTCGTTTTTCCCCTGCTTGAGGGAGAAAAGGCTGTCCGACGTTCGCGGCGGCTTTCGGCTAGTGCTGAAATGGGCCACGAACGAGTGCTCGAGCTGCCCGAAGGAGTGGATACTTCCCGATCGGAGATCGGAGTACCAAGCCCTGGCAGCCTTGCGGAGCGTGGTGGGGAAGCCGATGCAAAAAAGAGCGTCGGTTGCCCCTTGGATCGTCATGAGAGCTTTATAGCTCTCGAGGTGGTCGACTGGGTCGGTGGAGCCGTCGTATGGCTCCACGTGCGGCATTTTGAACCGACTGGGAATCGGCTCGTCGAGGACCAGTCGGGAGAGAGGTTGGGCGGTCTGGAAGTCGACGTCGTTCGAAGACTTCTGGCCGTCCATTTGCAACTGAGCGAGTCGGCGGTCGATTTCCTCAAACCGGCGCTCGTAGTCATCCGCTCGTCGATGCTGGGAGACCCCAGGAGTGGAGTCTCCGGAAGATTCTGAGAGGGAGGCCGACGGTATGCGCGGCCGCTTCTCTTTCCTTGCCCGTTCTAGCAGGGAAGGAGAGGGCCGCTGGGACCGTCGGTCGTCGCGCCATGGTCGTCCCTCCTCTTCTCCGTGGGAGCGCTATTGGGGGCGCTCGCATGGAGGCGACAGGGATCGGCGTGATCGTCGGCGGCTGCTCCTGGAGGGCATCGGTCGGGCCGCCGGTTGCTGCTGGAGGCTTTTGACTGCGTCGGTCAGTACGGTCATCTGTCGTACGATGGCCGCGATCTGGGCCTCCGTGGTCACCACAGGGCGCGGAGAGCTGGGCTCCACCGTCGGTGGTGGCGGGGAGGCCTCTTCCCGATGGGAAGAGCACCTTGCCGACCCAGTGATTCTCGATCGTTGAGCTTTTGTCTTTGTCATGCTGTCTCCTACCTGGCGCGCCAATCTGTTGCGGCCAATCGCCTCGTCGTCCGATCGTCGGGAAGCGTGCACCTGCAAAATGAAGTCCACACTGACCGGAGGCAGCTCCGACGGGGACCCTCCGACGGTCAAGTCAGAGAGGTGACTGGGCAACAGTGAAATGTAGACAGAGAGCTCTTATCGAGAGAGAGAGAGAGAGGGAGAGGAGCGAGCCTGCATTTTTGGGAGTCGAGAAGTGGGAGAGACGGAGCGGATCGATCCCTTGCACTGTTGCCTTCCTCGGTTTATATAGTGGAGCACGGTATGGCGTCGTCATTAATGGCGCGGACAAGTGAGGAACTGTCAACTCACTGTGGACTGTCAGGGTCGCCGTGAAAATGTCATGTCGCCGTGTGGCTGTCAAATCACCAGGGTTGACAATGCCCTCGGTGGGACAATGCCCCTAGGTAACCGTGCCGCATGTCTGTGTCAGAGCTGACAAGGTCTGGCGGCTGTACGGTGGTTAGAGGAGCCGACCGACCCAAAGTCGGTGGCCAGCTGAATGGTGTCGGGCCCCTCCGTTGGTCGGCGAGCCTTTCGTGAGTCGGCCATCGGACCTCTGGATTCAGTCGGTCGGGGAAAGGTGCGCCCGACGTATCCTCAGTCGGTCGTGAGCCGATAATTAGCCAGTGATGGCATCCGTCAGTCGGTCGCCCCGACCGACGATCGGTCGGTCCGACCGTCGGTCGGTCGGTCGGTCGGAGTCGTCCGTCGGAGTCGTCCGTCGGTCGGTCGGGCCGTAAGTCGGTCGGTCGGGCCGTTAGTCGGTCGGTCGGTGGGTATCCCCCAACAATCAGTTAATGAATTTAAAATTAGAAATAATACTTAGAAAATAAATATAATATTTTATATGGTTCGGCCGTTAGCCTACATCTACTATCGGTGTAATCAGTGACATATTGTATCTGCTTCTTCCTCCAAATGTTTGTTATATCTACTTCAGATGCTTGAAAGTTGAAATTGACATAGACTGCTGCTCGCATCCCACACATTTTGCATTCAATGGGAAGAAGTAGAAGCGCTGGATGATATGGTTCCTTTCACTTTCTTTTGGTAACTCTTTTTGTTAAAATAATGCTACAATCATATGCTTATTTTTGTTCACCAAAGAATATATTAGATTTCTCTTTTTATGCCTTGGAGCCTCATCATCCACTCTAAACTGCCATGAAGATAATTTCCTTAACTATTCTTATGGATCCTGTTTAGCTTTTTCCTTTTTCTTCTGAATACAAAATTAGCTTGTTTGTGTTGGAATTTTTCCATAAATTTCATGCAGAAGATTAGAATACAAAATTATAATTCAAGAGCAGATCTCTATATGTAAGTGATTCATAAACCACATATAAGTTTAAAGCATCGAATTATTCTAATATTTGGAATATGTATCTGTGTTCGCCATTGATTCTTAATAATTGATCAATCACAGATGCTCAGACAAATATCAAAAACCCAAAGACTTCTCTTCAGCTTCCTCTCAACAGGTAGCTGTTCGATGGGACAAACTTGAGAACTAATCTCATAATATTTATAGAAAGTAGAGAGAGGACCTAGTCATTCAAAAAACTAAATCTAACAGGCTCTTCCATCACGGACTTCAGTCGGATTCAATTCCACACTATGCCACCCCAACCACATCACCCAACATAAGGTGTGCATAGCCCAAAACATAAGGATCACTAACAATATTGGGCTTATATGCATGTCCATTAATCTGGATCATATAATCAACCCATTGTTAAAAAAATAAAAATAAAATAATTAATTAATAAATGATAATTCATAATTAGAAAAATTCTCACATTCTCCCATTTGGACAACTTTAATTATGATTTTATATTTTTTTAAATATTTTATTTTAAAAAATGACTCTCAGGTTAAACAACAGAAAATCAATATATGGTCATAATTTTTTTTAAAAAAAAATATGATCCACAAGCAGTATCTTGAAATTGACTCGGTCCAATAGTATCAATCATGCTAAATCATGAGACTTATTGTATCCTTTATTTGACACAAGACTTATCCATGGTTATAAACATCACCAATACTATCGATATGAGTCTTGATGTGGTAGTGTAGCAAAAAAATAGTATTCAAAAGTGATCCAAACACATATTATTTTTGTTGTCGGTCCTCCAATTTCTCTTCAATATGCTTGGATACTGTTGCCCAGTTAGATAACCCAAAAGGGGAGGTGAATTGTGTTTTAAAAGATTTTGAACAAGTATGTAGTGCATTTTCAAACAAACTAAGTGAAGTGCTGTAAATATGTAGTTAATACAGTAAATAGCAATAGAAACAGATGAATATAAGCTAAACAAGAACGTAAAGCAAGTAAATACAAGCACACCATACAAACACAAGAGATTTTATAGTGGTTCGGTGCACTCCAAGCACCTACATCTACTTTTCAAGCTCCACTTGAAAATTTTTACTATAATCTGCTGATTACAGTATGTTTGTTTTAATCAAAATCATAAACTAACACAGTTGATTTTTTGAAATCACCAACCACAACCTTACAAGCCTCTCCTAGGCTCACAATCCAATTCTTAGGCTTGGATTACTCATTTTCCCCCAAGTTTCAAACCCTTGAAACTTGTTACAGTAGATTTCAACAAGAACATAAATTATACAATACAAATAGCTCCTAAATAAGTAAATAAAATACTTAAAATAATGCTTGAAGATTGTTTGAATATTTGGCATGAGATTGAAGACTTTTCTCTTGATGATTAGCCTCTCAAAGATCAAGATTTTTCTGATGTGGAGGCGAAAAACTCTCTTGAAAGCTCACTTGCCTGAAAATAAACTCTTTTTCCTTGAATATGCTATTATTGGTAATCAATTAGGTTCTTCTCTTATTTGAAATACTCTTCAAACCATTTAAAGTAATTTAAATTTGAAAACTAGCCATTTTGAAATGTTGGGGACAGAATCTAAATGTTTGAAACTACTTTTGGATATTTTTGCAATAAATTTTGTGAATATTATTATTTTTGTCAGAATCAGTGGAGTCGACTTGGATTGAAATAGAGTCGATTCGAATAGAAATGGAGTCAACTAGAGTTCTATGTCCAGAAAATAGTCTTTCTATTTTTTTTGAAAGAGTTGGCTCAGATTGAAATGGAGTCGACTCGCTTACATGCTAGTGCTATGTGCTAAGTCCAAAATGTGCTAGAGTCGACTCGAACTCCTCCAATCAATCTTTTTTACTTGATTTTTTTTTGGTTCAAAAGCTTTCCAAGTATATCCAAAAGACTTCAAAGCTTATCATAAGGGTTAACTTCCTATAAAAATATTCTTAATCAAGCTTGAAAGATATTAGTCTTATTTTATACTTTAATGTTATATAATCATCAAAATTATTTCTTGGGTCAACAATCTCTTTCTTTTCGATGATGATAAAATATTGAGCATAAAGATAAATAAAAAGATTGCTTAAGAAAATATTGATATCATAATATGTCTCTTTTAAATTCAAACATATCACAAGAGTGTTATAGAGATGAAAAAATCAAAAATTTGAGATTCAAAGATTAAAAATTACATAATCATTCAAACAATGACACAAATTTACACAAATTTTTCTCTCCCTTCAAGAAAAAATTTTCAATCTTCCCCTTAATAAAATGTTGATACCATTAAAATGTAAGTTGCTCCCCCTCAATTCATTACTTAATTTTTTTCTCAATAAAAATAAATCTGATACCATTTGATCTTTTTATGCTTTGATCTTTTTATACATGAGAACAAGTTTGATATCATTTAACATATTGTAAGTCTGATACCACTAAAATCTGATACCACTAAATCAAATCACATTACCATCATGAGTAAATAGCATGAATCATACATAAATAACAAAAATGCTCGATTCACTCTCCCCCTTTTTGTCATCAACAAAAAGAAGTCAATTAAAGATACCATAAAACATCAAAGAAGATAATAAGAGTAATACCACAAGATATAAAAATATCATAAAGTATGCAAAGAATACCATAAGATTCTAAAAGGATCACAAACTCCTAATTCTCCTCTAATCATACAAAATCGATCTTCATTCAAAGGTTTGATAAAAATATCAGCTAATTAATTATATATGAGTACATATACAGTCAAGCATAATATTATTATTTTGTATATGATCTCTAATAAAATAATTTCTTATATCAATATGCTTAGTCCTAGAGTGCTGAGTTGGATTCTTAGATAAATTTATAGTACCTATGTTATCACATCTTATAAAAATTTTATTTTGAATAATACTATAATCCTTAAGTTGTTGCTTAATCTAAAAAATTTGAGCACAGTAACTTTCAGCTACAACATACTCGGCCTCCACCATTGACAATGCTATCGAATTTTATTTTTTACTAAACTAAGATATTAAGTTCAATATGAGAAATTGGCATGTGCCATTTGTGCTTTTTTTATCAATTTTACATCCACCATAATCTGCATTAGAATAATCAATTAAATTAATTGAAGTATGCTTAGAATACCATAAGCTTAAATTTTGAGTGTCCATCAAATATTTTAGAATTTTTTTAACATCAAGCATATGATATTCTTTATAATTGGATTGAAATCTAACACATATGCATATACTAAATATGATGTCCGATCTACTTATGGTAAGATAAAGTAATGATCCAATTATATATCTATAAAATTTTTGGTTAATATTTTTGCCATCTTCATCTTTTTCAAGTTTGTATGAGGGACTCACTGGTGTTTCAATTGTTTTCACACTCTCCATCCCAAACTTTTGAAGTATCTTTTTGATATTCTTGACTTGGTTGATAAAGATATCTTCTTTTATTTGTTTGATTTAAAGATCAAGAAAGAAATTTAGCTCTCCCATCGCGCTCATTTCAAATTCTCCATGCATTAGCTTAGCAAAAATAACTTCATTAGTAGAATCAAAAATAATATCACATATATTTGAACAATTAAGAAATCAATTTTCTTTCTTTTTAAGAATAAAATGGTGTCTACACTACCTCTAATAAAATCATTGTTGAACAAAAATTTACTTAATCTATCGTACCATGCTCTTGATGCTTGTTTTAAATCATATAATGCTCTATTAAGTTTGAAAATATGATTTGGATAAGCATAAAATCATTTAAAATATACTTTTTACATCCGTTTGATATAATTTAAAATTTATGTAGCAAATAAATACAAGTAACAATCTTATTACTTCGAATCTTGCTATAGGTGCATATGTTTCATCAAAATATATTTCTTCTTGATCATATCCTTTTACAATTAATCTAGCTTTATTTCTAATTATATTATTATTTTCATCTAATTTATTTCTAAATATCTATTTTATTTCTACTATTGGATGGTCAATTGGCCTACTAACTAAGGTCCAGATATTGTTTCTCTCAAAATGATTCAACTCATCTTGCATAGCAAACATCCAATTTGCATCATTTTCTGCTTCCTCTATTTATTTGGATTGAATTTGAGAAATAAAAGTAAGATGATCATGAATATCTTTAAAAGCAGCTCTTATTCTTATCCCTTGTAAAGATTCATCTATAATAAGATCTTTCAAATGATTGCGTATGAACTTCCACTCCTTAGACAAGTCATCATGCTCTTTGTTGATATTTTCTTCCATAGAATTTTTTTGTTCATCATCTTTGCCTCCATCTTCTTTATTTTGATTTGGCTTATCTCTCAAGTTAAGTTGCTTTATTTTTTTTTGTATTTCTTGCATCAACATCACTAAAATCTTCCTTTCTTGAAGATAGATCATTAGTTTTATCAAATATAATATTTATAGATTCTTCAACAATCAAGATATGTTTGTTGAAGACTCTATAGGCTTTACTTGATGTAAAATATCTTAAAAAAATATCTTAAATTTTATATCAAATTTATCTAAGTTATCTTTACCATTATTCAAAACAAAATATCGACATCCAAAAATATGAAAGTAACTAGTATTGAATTTTCTACCTTTCCAAATCTCAAAGAGGATTTTCTTTAAAATTGATCAAATCAAAACTCTATTTAAAATGTAATATGCAGTGTTAATGGCTTCAGCCTAAAAATACTTTGGAAGACTCTCTTCACACAACATGGTGTAGGCCATTTCTTTTAAAGTTTAATTTTTTCTTTCAATAACTTTATTCTATTGAGATATCTTTGATGCAAAAAAAATATGTTCAATTTTATTTTTATTATAATTTTTTTTTAAATTTTGATTTTTAAATTTTATGCCATGATTATTTTGAATACAAACTATTATTAAATTCTATTCATTTAAAACTTTTCGATAAAACTTAGAAAAAGCATAGAAAGTTTCATCTTTATGTGTTAAAAATAGAATCCATATAAATAAAAAAAAATCATCTACAATCATAAGTCCATATCTTTTTTCTCCTAAGCTTATAGTCCTAATAGATCCAAATAAGTCCATGAGAATTAATTCTAAGGGTCTAGATGTTGAAACAATATTGTTAGATTTGAAAGATTCTCTAGTTTGTTTTCTATATTAATATGCATCACAAATCTGATTTTTTTCGTAATTTAATTTTGGCAAACCTTTAACTAAATCTTTAGCAATAAATTTTGAAATAGTATTAATACTAACATGTCCTAACCTACAATGCCACAACCAACTAGATCCTTTGATTTTGGTGTCTATTGCTATAAGACATTGACCACTTCTTATGACAATCTCATCAAGATCAACCATATAGATGTTGCCATGCTTATATCTAATGAATTTAGTACCTTCATCAAAAGGACTAGAAATAATGCTTAAAGATGATTCAAAAGTAACTTTAAATTTTTTATCATATAATTGACTAATACTAAGCAAATTATACTTCAATTTATCAACTAATAGAATATTATCAATAAAAGTAAAGGGAGTAATACATATTTTACCAATTCCAATGATTTTTTCTTTTACATTATTGCTAATGTAATAACTCTTCTTTCTTTCCTTTCAAGAGTGATAAATTGATTTTTATTACCTATCATATGTCTTGAACAGCCACTATCAAGAAACCATCTTCTTTTTGATCCAAGGATTGCAAGGCACTCTGACAAAATAGTTAGGTTGCATATTTAAGTATCCAAGCTTTTTTGGATCTTTTGGGGTTAGTGATAAATTTTTTTTTTGAAATTCAAATTCTTTTAATAAGTCTACCATTTAATCTTTTAAAATTATAAGAATAAGCTTTATGTCCTATGATACCACAGCAGAAATAAGTAATTTTTAAAGTAGCATTTGGAGAAGAACTTGTAAAGAAACTTTTCAAAAATTTTTATTTATTATTTGGATTGAAACCAAGATCGATTTTATCAAAAACTACTCTTTGATTGTTCAAAAGTATATTAAATTTTTCAGAACTACTAGTAAACTTTTCAATCAAAGGTCTAAGATTATCTAATTCTTTCTTTAATGAGTCATTTTCTTCTATTAAAATCCTGTTATTTTATAAAATCTCTTCTTTCTTATCTAACAAAGATAATTTCTCAGTTCTAAATCTTTATTTTTCAAGCTAACTTTCTTAAATTCATTAAGCAACTGATGAAAAGCATCTTGAAGCTCATCAAATGTAAAATCTATAATATATTCAGATTGTACCTCATTCTTCTGTGCTGTGAGACTCAAGTTTGCTATATTCAGATTTTCATCATCGGAACTTGAACCTTCACTACCACTCCATGTTGCAACTATAGCTTTCTTCTTTATCTTCTTGAAGGTCTTTTTCAGATTTGGACAATCGGCTTTGAAATATCCAATTTTCTTGCATTCATAACAAGTAGACTGATTCTCTCTTTCTTTATCTTGTCCTTGCTCGATTCTTCCTTGGCCATAGGTTTCTTCTTAAATCCTTGTCTCTTCCTTCTCAATTTTTTTTTTAATTTTTTGGTAATAAGCACCATGTCCTCATCACCAACATCTTCTTCTGATGAGTCCTCATCCTCCTCTTCTTCTACCATAAATTTGAAGGCTATTGTTTTCATCTTTTTGACTTCGTTATCATTGTGTTGTTTTATTGCAAGCTATCATGAGTCATCAATGATCCAAATAGCTCTTCAAATTATAGGATATTGAGATCTTTTGCTTCTTAGATGACAGCCACCTTAGCTTCCCATGATCTTAACAAAGATCTAATAATTTTTCTTACAAGATTATTGTTAGGATAATATTTTTTAAAATTTTTAAGATCATTAATAATATCAATAAAATGAGTAAACATATCAGCAATAGATTCATTTGATTTCATTCTAAATAACTCATATTTGTGCACAAGCATATTTATTTTGGATTCTTTAACTAGGCTTGTGCCTTTATACGTTACTTCAAGTCTATCCCATATCTATTTTACTGAGTTATAAGTAGATATATGATTCAATTTATCCGCATCCAATATATAATACAAGATATTCATTACCTTGGCATTTAATTGCATTAGTCTTTTATCAACTTCATCCCAATCACTTTCTGTCTTGGGTGAAGCAATGCCATTGACAATGATCGTGGATGTGTGAGGGCTATTAATTATGATATTTCATAAATCATAATCTAATACTTGAATAAAGATGTGCATGTATGCTTTCTAATAGGTATAGTTAAATCCATTGAAAAGAGGTCGCCTACTAGTAGATTGTCCTTCGATGAGTGAAACTTCCAAATGAGTTATCATTGATCTTTAAATCAAAACTAGCTTACAACTAAGCTCTGATACCAAATATTGCTTAGTTAGACAACCCAAAGGAGGAGGGGTGAATTGGGTTTTAAAAAATTTTGAACAAATATGTGATGACTTTTCAAATAAACTAAGTGAAGTACTGTGAAAGTGCAACTAATGCAGTGAATAGCACTAAAAACAAATAAATATAAGCTAAATAAGAATGTAAAGCAAGTAAACGCAAGCACACCATATAAACACAAAAGATTTTATAATGGTTCGGTGCACTCTAAGTACCTACATCCACTCTCCAAGCTTAACTTAAAAATTTTTAGTATAATCCACTGATTATAGTATATTTGTTTTTATCGAAATCATAAACTAATCCAGTAGATCTTTTTGGATCACCAACCACAACCTTACAAGCCTCTCCTAGGCTCACAATCTAGTTTTCAAACTTGGATTACTCCTTTTCCTCAAGTTTCAAACCCTTGAAACTTATTATAGTAGATTTCAGGAAGAACAAAAATTATATAATACAAATAGCTCCTAAATGAGTAAATAAAATACTTAAAATAATGCTTGAAGATTGCTTGAATGCTTGGAATGAGATTGAAGACTCTTCTCTTGATGATTAGCCTCTTAAAGATCAAGATTTTTCTGATGTGGAGGTGGAAAACTCTCTTGAAAGCTCATTGGGCTGAAAATAGACTTTTTTTTCTTGAATATGCTACTCTTGGTAGTCAATTAGGTTCTCTTCTTATTTGAAATGCTCCACAAACCATTTAAAGTAATTTGAATTTGAAAACTAGCCATTTTGGGATGTTGGAGATAGAATCTGGATGTTTGAAATCACTTTTGGACGTTTCTACAAAAAATTATGTGAAAGCTATTATTGTTATCAAAACTAGTGAAGTTGACTCAGATTGAAATAGAGTTGACACGAATTGAAATGGAGATGACACGAATAGAAATGGACTCGAGTTGGAGTTGACTCGAGTCTTGTGTCCAAAATATAGCCTTTCTATTTTTCTTGAGAGAGTCGGCTCGAATTGAAATGAAGTTGACTTGCCTGCATACCAGTGCTATGTGCCAAGACCAGAACGTACCAAAGTTGACTCAAAAATTATTGAAGTTGACTCGAACTCCTCCAATCAGTCTTTTTATTTGATTTTTATCCAAACTTGATTCTTTTTAATTCAAAAGCTTTCTAAGTGTATCCAAAAAACTTCAAAGCTTATCACAAGGGTTAGCTTCCTACAAAAATACTCTTAACTAAGCTTGAAAGATATTAGTTTTATTTTATACTTTAATATTATGTAATCATCAAAATCATTTGTTGGGTTAATAGATATAAAATAAGCAAGAAAAATTTTAATGGCTTTAACAACAAGTCATTCTATCTCAAATACTTAACATGGTATCAATGATGAGACAGTACAACATATCTGAGACTTGACACCTAATTTTAGATTTTATATAATAGGTACATAAATAAGAAATATCTTCAACTATAGTAAAATAAATATATACACATAATCAAAAGAATTAATATACGTATACCATCAATTTATCATGCAATAATGTATATTAATATTCATCATAGGTGTATAAGATAAAAAAGGTCCAAAATAATAAACATCAATAAAATATAACAATAATATCACTTTCACTAACCAAGTACATCAAAATAACTTAATATGCCCATATTTTCAATAAGCCTTGTAAAGCATATAGGCCTCAAACCCTTAGTCAGAGGATCAATAAATATGGACTCTACATCTATGTGCTCAACAATTATGTCCTCTTTCCACACAAGGTTTCTTATTATTAGGTACTTCAGCTCTAAATATTTAAATCCACTAAAAGATTTATTATTTTTTATAAAAAATATAGCAGTTATATTATCACAACAGATTATTGATAGTCTGATGGTAGAATGAATAATCCGAAGCTCTACAATAAGATTTTTTAGCCAAACAGCTTGAGTAGCAGCCCAATAGTAGGCAATAAATTCAACTTGCATAATAAAAGAAGCGGTCAAAGTCTGTTTAATTCTTCTCCAGAATACTACACCCTCAACTAAAATAAAAATATATTCTAAAGTTGATTTCAAATTATTAAGACACTCAGCAAGATCTAAACCTAAATGCCCACCAACTCTAGGTTATTAGCTCTCCTATATATAAACATGTAGTCTTTGATTTTCTGCAAGTACCTCATCGCTCTCTTTGCAGCAACCCAATGTTAGAAGCCTAGGTTTGATAGATACCTACCAAGAACTCCCACCGTAAAGGCAATGTTAGATCTGGTGCAAATCTGAGCATACGTCAGACTCCCTATAGTGCTAGCATAAGGTACATTCTTCATCTGATCTTTCTCAAACTTATTCCTAGGTTACTAATCTTTACTAAACTTCTCACTCTTGATAATAAGCGTATCATATGGTTTGCAATTCTCTATACTAAATCTTTCAAGAATTCTATTAATGTATGCCCTCTATGACAAACCCAACAGACGACATAATCTATTCCTGTGAATTTCAATACTTAGGATAAAGATTGCCTTTCCAAGATCTTTCATATCAAAAATCTTTGATATATTTGTTTAGTCTCACTAAGCAAATCAAAATTACTACTAGTAAGCAAGATATCATCAATATATAAAACAAGCAAGATAAACTTGTTCTCACTGATTTTAAGATAGATGCACTGATTAACCTTATTTTTTTCAAAGTCAAGAGATGCTACCACCTTATTAAAAGTCAAGTACTATCATTGAGATGCTTATTTCAAGCCATACATGGACTTTTTCCATCTGCAGACTAAATGCTCTCTCGCACTTTTCTGCAAATCCTCAGGCTGTTTTATACACTTTCTCACTAAGATTATCATTTAAAAAAGAAGTTTTAATGTCCATCCAATGAAGCTCCAAGTCATAATGAGCCACTAAAGAAATGATGATTATGAAGAAATCTTTTGAGGATATTGAAGAGAAAGTTTTGGTGTAATCTATTTCTTCTCTCTGAGTAAAGCCTTTAGCAACCAACCTAGTCTTGAAACATCCAATTCTTCCTTTAGAATCTTTCTTAGTCTTGTACACCCACTTGCACCCAATAGGTTTACAATTTCTAGCAGGCTCAACAAGCTCTCATAATTCATTGTTAGCCATAGACTATATCTCCTCCTTTATAGACCTATCTATAAATCAAAATGCAGATAGCTCACAACATCATGATATGTTATTGGATCAACCACATGCCTAATGTTATAATCACTTTTTCGAAGGTAGACAAAAAAATCATCAGGAATGGCAAGCCTCCTCTATCTAGCAAATCTTCTTAATGGCACCTCCTAAATAGGCTGAACTAGTTGAAGATTCTTAATAGGAGTAGGAGGATCATGAGCCTGAACATCCACTTTATCAATGAGTGTAAGAATTATATTCTCATATGATATATAGGAATGAAAATAGTCTCAATTTGACTACTATCAACATCAATAGGTTAGAAAGATTCAATATCAGCCACATTAAGTTTCAGAAATTTGGTAGTCAATGACTCTACAATTCTGTTACCTCTCCTAAGACTGTAGAACATGTATCCTTTAGCATGTTTTGGATACCCAATGAAATAAGAACGACTAATTCAGGGGTCAGTCTTTTTTTTTTATCGGGTTATATATTCTTACTTCTACAGAACAATCCCAAATCTAAAAATAGTTTAAGCTAGATTTTCTATCAGTCCAAAGTTTGAAAGATATTTTAGGCAAAGATTTACTAGAAACTCTATTAAAAATATACAGGGCAATTTTAAGAGCCTCATCTCGCAAATATTCTGACAATTTAGACCTACTCATCACATTCCTCATCATATTCTTAAGGGCGCGATTATGCCTCTTGGCCACACCATTCTGCTCAAAGTATCAGGCATGGTATATTGGGTAATAATCTCACAATCCTAAAAGTACTTGGTAAATGGATCCATATGCTGTCCTACGACATCATGTTTACCATAATACTCACCCTCACGATCAGATCTCATGATTTTGATGATCTTTTTCAATTATTTTTCAACTTTTTCTTTGAAGATTTTAAATTTTTCAAGAGCATCTGATTTTTCTTTAATTAAATAAAGATAATCATATAAAAAAAATCATCAATAAATATGATAAAGTATTTATTACCACATATTGTAGAGAAATAAGGTCCACTAATGTCCGTGTAAATTATTTTCAAAAGACCAAAACTATATTTAGTCTTAGTCAATTTATCCCTAATACAATCAACACAAGTCTCTATGTCTCCAAAATCTAAGATGGATAAGATGCCATCTTTAATCAATCTATCAATTCTTTCTTTAGATGTGCCTTAAGCATTTGTGCCATAACATAGGGGATCTATATTTAATCCTAGAATGCTTTCCAACTACATTCTTAATATTTAAAGAAATATAAGAATTATCACAAGCTAAATATAATTTATATAATCCATCATTCAAAATACCATAACCAACAATCTGAGAGTTAAACATCAAATTAATTTTTTCATCACAAAAATCAAAACCAAATCTAAGCCTATCTAAAGAGGAAGCAGAAATCAAATTTCTTCTAAAAAAAGGTACAAAAAAGATATTTTTCAAAAAAATTTCAAAACTAAATTTTAAAAACAACTTGACAACTCCTATATATTCTACTTCAATTTCAAGATCATTTCCTGTTTTCAGCTTAGTCTCTTTCAGACTTGATTTTCACTTGCTTATGAACCCTTGCAAAGAAATGGCGGCAACATGAGTTGTAGCACTATTATCAATCCACCAAGAATCAATAGAGACATTGATTATGTTTGACTCATAACGCATAATAGCTAGGGATTTACCTTTCTATTTTTTTTTTTTTCTATCCAAGACTTGAACTTATGGCACTGATTCCTTAGATGATCGTTTTTCTTATAGTGAAAACATCTGACACTTTTTCGAATGGCAGATTTAGG
The DNA here is from genome assembly GCF_000442705.2 of Elaeis guineensis. NCBI lineage: Eukaryota > Viridiplantae > Streptophyta > Magnoliopsida > Arecales > Arecaceae > Elaeis > Elaeis guineensis. The sequence goes on from NC_025995.2 coordinate 3,504,914, forward strand.
GCCTCCTACAAAATAATTCTAATCGAGATTGTTATCATGTCTTTTAGCACCCTAAGACTGTCTAGGAGTAACAGATTTATGCTTTTTCTGATTCATAAAATCCTTACTAGAATGAGATTTGGATTGGAAGGAAAGAAGGACACTCTCACTCTTTTCTTTCTTAACCTTTTCTTCCTAGCAATACATTTGGTGATCAAGTCATTAACTCTCTAGGTTTCATTCAGAGTATTATAGATAATTTTGATCTGGAAGAATTCAGTAGGTAAAGAATTCAAAACATGAAGCACAAGAAAAGAATCAGGCAGGTCAATTTTGAGATCCTTATGTTTAGTTTGGAGATGAACCATTTTCAGAATATATTTTTTAATACCTCCAACATTGTCATATCTTATGGTCGTCAATTCTTTCATTAGGCATCTAGACTCAGCATTTCCAGACAGAAGGTATCTCTATCCTATAGTATCAAATAGCTCTTTAGCATTATTGGTCTATGGTAGGCCACTCAAAAGATGTTCAGATATAGACCTCTTAATAGTAATCAAGCTAACCCTATTAGATGTTCTTCATTTGGCAAAATAATCCTTTTATTCAGGTATACTCTGATCATTGAGATCATCAGGTTTATTCTCATGCAATGCTAGGTCAATGTCAACAATGCCAAGGGCAAATTTCATATCTTGCTTCTACTTATTTTAATTTGATCTAGTCAAGACCTCAATGATAACATTATTATTGTTAACACCAAATGAGATTGTACAATCAAATAGTAGAAATATAAAATATTAATCAATTAGATATATACGTAAACAACATAGTCTTTTAACAAGATAAGATATAGACAAAAGTCCAAACACAATATCGCATGTTTCTCTTTGGGCAGAATATGCAATATGCATAGATACTCTTCATATGAAGCCACAAGAAAAAATATTCTAGCATTCAGAAGCCTATCCTCTTTAGGTAGACAAACTTCGAAAGCTAGAGCACCCTCGTGAAACAATACTCCATATAATTTTCAATTAAAGCACACAATAACCCCTTTTGGGTAGGTGATTGTATGCCATAACTGAAAAATATCTCTCTCATGATGAAAAATATCATGGACTGACATAAATAGACCACTTTAATGATAAATATTCATGCCAACCCAAAAATTATCCATACATAGAAATAAATATCCAAACAAATATAAATTGACAGACTTTAACCACATATATGCCCACAAATGATCAAGTTCGGAATGAGATACTTAACAACATGCACCCCACTGATCTATTACAGCATAATATTACGTAATAGATTTATACAGCTCAAATAAATAATTTAGGTTTTAACCTATTTAATCTCCTAAAGGAAAGCTGAAAGTATATAAAATATATATACAACTAAGAAAAGTACATGCTACCAGAAGGTCTATCACATATCAAAATAATTTTTCAAGCTATTATGTCTCAAAAAATATTTCAAAAAATTACATACTATGTCACATAATTATAGACATATCCAAAAATTAATTTTCTAAAGACTATCATCATAAATGAATTTTTTTAGGGAGTAATCTGAAGTTTTTGAAAGATTATTATAAAATAATAAACTTCAGTAGGAGCTAAACAATAATACAGGAATCTTTTATATTATGAGTTTCATTATAGGGACTAAGACATAAATATTGAGAACTGAAATTAAATATTATATTTGGAAGGGACTAAAATGAAAATTTATCTGTAACTTAAGGTAGCAAATTGGGTCCGGATTTTAGATTGAAACTCGAAACCTGAAACCCGATGAGGACCTTCTCCCTCGTGACTGGGCGGACGGCTGGCAGGAGGCCTCAGGAGGCAAACTGCCATCCCCTCTATGGCCACCTCCACTGTTCACCGGCTTCTCTCCGGTGCCCACCGCTGGTAGGGATGGAAGCCGATGGTCCTCAAAAGCCCTACTTTTTTTTTGAGTGCAAAGAATTAAAGTTTTAATTGGGATTCAATCAAAAACAAGAAAAAGGGGAAAATTTTGATAAAGGGCTGCCGGCCGGGTTCTTCATCGCCGTGCCCATCTCTTTCCATGGCCTGATTGATGGCGACTGTCCGGTGGGTGGCACCATTCGGGCAGTCAAGCAGCGACTGGGACGAGACGACAGTGAGAGGCCGACGATCCCCATTCAGATCTCAAGATCCAAGAGAAAAAAATAAACGAGAAGTGAGGGCCGGCGGTTCCCACCACCATGCCCTCCTCCTCCTCCCATGTCGTCACCGTAGGCGGCCATGAGGCCGACGGCACCATCTGGGCAGGTGGCAGTAACCACGATGGGTGGTGGCGTCAAGTGCATCATTTATTTCTGGATATAGATTATTAGATTTGTTCTGATCAAAAAATTCTGAGCTAGGCACCTTTTCCCATATTTGTCATATCCATGAGTATGAAAGAGTTGTGAGCACCGTCTGACAAGAGGGGAAATTCTTGAAAGAGAGGCGAAGCCTAAAAGAGCCTTAGAACACTGGAAAGTAGCAACAAACAAATCCTTCTCAATGTTGCATAGAAATTTCGTACTAGAATAGATTTTTGTAAACCAGGGAATGAAAAAGAAAAAAAAAAAAGAAACTGGAATCAAAGATAATTTGTTCCCACTATATTCCCTACAAGATAACATCAACAAGTCACTACAGGCTTTATACAAAATTCCAATCTGCCAGTTACCAAAAATTCTGAAGACTTAATCAAGAGAGATCATGTTTCCTAGAGAGAGGTGCTCTGGAGAAACAAGAGAGAGAAACCTCCCATACTCTCCTCATCATCTTCCTTCCACCCTCCTCACAGGCTGTCCTAGCAACCCACTTCGTCAACCTCCTGGTCTCCATCACTCCCATGCCTCTATCTCCACTACTCATCGGGATCTGGTGACGAGGAAGGCAAAGAGAGAAGGATGCTGGGGAGTGATGGGATGAGAGCCTGGAATAGAAAATGTACGGTATAGAAAAAAAAAAACTAAATGGCTACCACATGGGGAAGAGCTTGAGGAGACAGGTGCGGCTTAGCGGTGCGAACTCAGTACCCTTGGGAAGAATGCTGCAAAGAATGCTGCAGCAATACTGGACAGCTATCGAGAAGACACCAATAGCAAAAAGGGAATTGCAACAACCTATCACAGCAAGCGGGAAGAACAACAGAACTAAGCGAGGGACAGAATGGTGTTCCAATAACGACTAAGAAAGGCACATTCATTAAATCACCACCATTCGGATCCAGAGGGAAGACAGACCACAGTAAGACGCCGAACTCGTCAAAAACAAATACCCAGAACCTGGTGGTGCTGCAGAGCTTCGGATATTCAGATCACTGAAAGTGGCTAGAAGTGGAGAGAGAAAGCGAGCTTTCCCAAAACTTACGCGGAGGCGCTGCTCAACAGTGACTGCACTAGCGACGGAGCTAAAGATATGTCTCGTAAACCATTTGATAAGATAGGTCTCTTTCATTCTACACAAAACAAAGACATTCGGAGCGTTGGTAGGAGCGAGGGGAGTAGATATGCGGCGAATGGACGTGGGTTTCCTTTCAAAAAGGATTCTTACTTCTACTGTGGAGATATGGGACACCTCAGGTCATCTTGTCGAAACCCCATCAGGAGTAAGACATTAGAGATGGGACACCGAGCGAGAACGTGTAGGAGTAAGTAAGAAAACAATCTTAGGGGAGGTAAGACATTAGAGATGGAGTCGAAGGAGCAGGAAACTTCATCGAAACCACAAGAATTGGAGAGACCAGCCCTACAAAAGGTGTTTCTTCCGATGAGTGAGGAGATGACAGGCATTTCAGCTTATCTAGATAGAGCAGCTAAAATAGAGATCTTTGGAAGATGGGTGAAGACAGATGATGTAACTATCTCACTAGCACAAAAAGCAAGGAGGTCGGGCTCATGGTTTACTAGGAAGGTAGATGCAAGAAGGTTCTTCATTGCTTGCCCAAACAAGGAGATAGTGTTTGCTCTGATGGTAGAGGGAAACATTTGAGAAGATGGTTTTACAGCAAATGTAAACCATTGGAATCAGTCTGGTGAGGGTGTTCATCATAAACTGAAATATAAGGTTTATGCCACCTTGAAGGATTTGCCATCGTTTTGTTGGACGACGGGGCTGTAGCAGTCCCTCATTGCATTAGTCGATCTAGCCTAAGATGGGGAGATATTTCAGGCTTCGATATCATCTTCTTCTGTGAAGATATCTTGAGTATTTCGGAGAAGGTTGAGGTAATGGTAGGCTCTCGCACTTACACAGTTGCTATTGTTATTAACTACATTACTGAGCAGGTTCCACACTTTGATGGTTCGACATCAGAACCATCGAAAGGGCATAACGATATGGATGAAGATGAATGGGAGTTCTGAAATGGGCCAGGAGGAAGGGCTCCAACCAATGGGTCATGGTAGCATCACCAGCAATCCTCGAAGGACTTTGGGATGAAGAAGTTCGGATCGAAGGATCCGAGGAAGAAACCATCTCAGTGAGACTGCCATGTAGAGTTTGAGTTTGCACCCAAGTTCTTGGAATTAGATTCTGAGCTTAACAGGATCTGAGGGAATACACATTTTGTTTCCTATAATTGGTTCCATTTTACTAAAGGTGTCAGAAGATTTCAGACAGGTGGAGTTAGTAAGAGCCCTAAGATCAATAAAGTATGTGGACAGTCCCATGTTCAATAGAAATTTGAATTCAAAATATTTCTGGCCATTGTTGGAAGACAATGAAAAGACACTGGACTCTATGGAGCCTTTCCCGAACGGTCAGGAAACTGGCACAAGTGTAGGGAGTGGAAGTGGTGGTTGCATGGAACCGTTGTTGGAAAAGCATATTAAGTCGGGCAACTTATCTCCATCGAACAAACACTTGATCCTTGTACAATGCACCTTTTCCTCAATCCTCTTGGCACTTTTGAGAAAACCCATCATTGAGGGGAGTGATGCGGTTTCCATTGACGCACAAGATAATGTTCCATTAAACTCTGGAAACATTAAACCAATACTGTATTTTGTGGCAAAATGTAGTGCTCATCTAAGTGAAAAGAAGATCAAGATGTTGGGTTTGTGGGAGAACACTTTGCAAAACAACGTGATATTATGCCTTAACTCCCTCACAACCTTGGAAGTAAAACAGCCAGGCACTCTTTGTGGAATCAATTTTAAAGGAAAGGAAGAGGTCATCACCAACAAATTGAAGGGACAGGAACTAAGCAGATGTTCTCTAATGAAGAGATGGAAGGAATAGACCCTTGGATAGGGAGCTCTCCCCAGAGCTTGAGAAGCTAGATAGGGGGAATGAAAAGTCTCTTTTTGTGTATGTGCCATTTTTGGGTTTTTGGATGAGGGGGAGAGTTTTGCTATAGGATTTACTATTTTGAGAGATGGAAAGTAGTTTGTAATACAACCCATCATTTAGAAATGAAATGTTTGTTGTTGTCTTCGATCTCCTTCCTTTTTGTGGAGTTTTATAATGTTAAGAAGTATTTTGGTGGGAAAAGAATGCAGCACACTTCATATAGGGAAGGATGTCAGGTTGACTCGGCCAACAGAACAGTCTCCCCTTTCCGTTTCTGCTCACGATTTTGGTTGTCAGGTTGACTCGGCCAACAGAGCAGTCTCCCCTTTCCGTTTCTGCCCACGATTTTGGTGGGGCCTCTCTTTTGGCAATGCAGCGGGATTTCTTTTTCAGCGAGATTTTCTTTTCCCACACGCGGGTCTCTCTTTTGGCAATGCAGCGGGATTTCCTTCTTTTTGATTCTTTCAAGAGATATTCTTCCTCTCATTCTGCTAATATATTTTTCACGAGAGAAAAAATTAAAAGGAGAGAAAGAGAGAGAGAGATTAAAAAGCTTCTCTTTTGATGTACTATTGATTCTTACATAGTGAAAATTTCTCGCCTCCGCCCGTGGATGTAGGAGTATCTTTTTGATCTCCGAACCACGTAAATCTGTGTGTTCTTCTTCTTCTTCCCTATATTTTTTTTGTTCTGCGTTGAAGGTGCGATTCTGGTGTCCATTTGTACCAGTGGCATTATTATTTGTGTTTGTGTGCGAGTTTATCCCAACAAACTGGTATCAGAGCCTGGTTATCAGATCGCTCATTCTGTCTGCACACAAGCTCCGTTTGCTACTTAGTGGAGGATTCCAGATGGCTGCGAAGTTCGAAATTGAGAAGTTCGACCGGAATATTAGTTTCGGTATTTGGCAAGTTAAGATGCGCGCGATCTTGACGCAGCAGGGGTTGCAGAAGGCGTTACTTAGAAAGGAGAAGATGCCGGCCACATTATCTGAAGAAGAAAAACAAGAGATGGATGAGAAAGCTCTGGCTGCGATTCAGTTGTGCTTGTCGAACGAAGTTCTGCGGGAAGTCATCCATGAGAAGTCAGCGGCTGCTTTGTGGTTCAAGTTAGAGTTGTTGTACATGACAAAATCCCTCACCAGCAAGCTACATTTGAAGCAGCATCTCTTTATGTTGAAGATGGTTGAAGGTACATCTGTAAAAATCCATCTTGATGAATTTAATTCTATTCTTATGGATCTAGAGAATTTAGAAGTCAAGATTGAAGATGAGGACCAAGCCCTTTTATTGCTCTGCTCTTTACCACCATCATTTAAACACTTTAGAGAAACTCTACTTTATGGTAGAGATTCTATTTCTATTGAAGATGTGAAATCATCCCTATTTTCAAAAGAGTTGATGGATAGGGACTTAACTGGTGGTAGCAGTGAAGGGGTTTCTGAAGGCCTTGTGGCCAGAGGCCGGTCTCAAGAGAAAACTTTTGAGAAAAAGAAGGAAGAGCGCAGATCAAAGTCAAGAAACAAGTCTAAAGTCTGTAATTACTGTAAGAAAAAGGGACATATCAAAATTGATTGTTACAAGTTGAAAAACAAACAGAAAAGAGAAGCAGAAAAATCTGAGAATGCAGCAGAGGTTGGAGTTGCAAAAGATGAGTCCTATGATTATGTTTTATCTATTAATATTGACAGATCCAAGGATGAATGGATTTTAGATTCGGATTGCTCCTACCACATGTGTCCTTATAGGGACTGGTTCTACACCTATGAGCAGATTGATGGTGGAGTTGTCTTGATGGGGAACAATGCCCCATGCAAGACTGTTGGGATAGGTTTAATTCGAATTAAAATGCATGATGGCATAGTGAGGACATTGACACAGGTTAGACATGTTCCTGACTTGAAGAAGAATCTCATCTCCCTAGGCACCCTTGAAGCTAATGGGTGCAAGTATTCAGCTGAAGGTGGAGTTCTCAGAGTTTGTAGAGGTGCTCTTGTTTTGATGAAAGCCAAAAGGTCCAGTACTTTGTACACTTTGATGGGCACTACAGTTACAGGTGCAGCAGCTGCTGCATCCCCTTCTATGTCAGAATTAGAAGTCACTAAACTTTGGCATATGAGACTGGGACATATGAGTGAAAAGGGCATGACTATGTTGAGCAAGAGAGGCTTGCTTTGTGGTCAGAGTACAGGTAAGATGGATTTTTGTGAGCATTGCATCTTTGGGAAGCAGAAGAAAGTCAGCTTTCAAACAGCAATTCATAGAACCAAGGCTACTCTAGATTTGTTGCTCCTAGATTGATTTCGATGATTACAAAGCAGATTGAAGGGATACAAATATTTTTATTTGAAAAAGTCTTTATGCTCTTCAGGGGCAAAAACATAATTTTGTCAAAACTCTGATTTGATAGTATCATTTGGTAGAACAAATGATTTGTGATCTATTGATGAAAATTTCATTATTTTTGGACTTATATTTTTGAAGTTATGAATGTTTGAAGTGCATGAGTCGACTCATGAGTCAACTCATGGCACAATGAGCAGCTTGGCACGCTAAAATTCCTGTTGGCACGCTGGTTTTTTGGCTTGTCACGACCTGTGAGTCGACTCATGAGTCGACCCACAAGGCATGAGTCGACTCATGAGTCGACCTCTGCTGGTTTGGACCAAAAATTCCAGAAACCCAAATTTATGGTTGTTGCAACAGAGGTCGACTCATGAGTCGACCCCTGAAGCATGAGTCGACTCATGAGTCGACCCCTGCGACGGGATTTGTCCGCAACGGCTAGTTTTTAACCCGTTTTAGTTGCTTTTAATGCTCATTTAATGTGCTCTAACGGCTCTTTTTCTGCCTAGAATGTTTTCCTTTATTTCTTAAAGCTATAAAAAGTTTCAAAAGGTGAAAAACAAGGAAGAGATTGACAAGATAAAAGCAAGACATTAAGAAGAGAAAGAAAGAGATTTGAAGTGCATTCAAGAGAGCATTCAAGAGCATTCAAAAGAGAGGGTTTCTCAAGCCAACTTTTCAGTCCTAATCAAGAGCTCATTTAAAGCCTTCAAGAAGCCTTCAATCAAAGCTCGCCAACTCCTCAAGCGTTCATTCAACTCTTCATCCACTTTGAGGAAATCCAAAAGGGGCTTCTTCACTTGAATAAAGTGTATTTAAAGTTATATTCGCTCATTTAAGGAGCTATTCTTGTACTTATTTGTGCTCTAAACTGTTTTACTCTTTGTGAGTGATTGTTTTTGTTTTGGAGGGGTTCCAAAATAAGGGAAGGTTGATCCGAACCTGAAATCGGAGTGTATTGGGTTGGCTTGTACTCGAGAAACAAGTGGACTAGCTTGGGATAGCTAGTGTCGGAGTTTCCGACGTTTGTATTCGGATTGAATACAAGTATAGTGGATTGGAATTCTCAAGTAGGAGCTTGGGGAGTGGATGTAGGTGCAAGGTTGGCACCGAACCACTATAAATCCTTGTGTCTGTGGTGTGCATAATTGTCTCTCTTTTACTCTTAATTATTTACTTGCATTCTTGCTTTAGGTAATTAATCTTGAACTAAAGTTTTTTTCCTCATTCATTTAGCTTTTGACAAACACCTTTCATAAGTCGTTAGTTAAGCTTAAAATTTTTAAAACCCAATTCACCCCCCCTCTTGGGTTGCATAGCTGGGCAACAAGATTATATTCATTCTGATCTTTGGGGTCCTGCCCGTGTTCCTTCTAAAGGTGGTGCCAGGTATTTTCTAACTTTTATTGATGATTATTGTAGAAAAGTTTGGGTGTTTATGCTTAAACATAAAGATGAAGTGTTCAGGTAATTCAAACAGTGGAAGGTTTTGATTGAAAAACAAACTGGGAAGAAAATTAAAAGGCTGAGGACAGATAATGGGCTTGAATTTTGCTCTGGTGAGTTTAATGAGTTTTGTAAAAATGAAGGTATTGTCAGGCACCGTACAGTGAAATACACTCCACAGCAAAATGGAGTGGCAGAGAGGATGAACAGAACTCTTTTAGAAAGAGCCCGTTGTATGTTGTCAAATGCAGGTCTTAGCAAAGACTTTTGGGCAGAGGCAGTGTCTACAGCTTGTTATTTAGTGAACCATTCTCCAGCTACAGCCATTGCATGCAAGACTCCAGAAGAGATGTGGTCAGGTGATCCTCCTGATTATTCTGATTTGAAAATTTTTGGATGTCCTGCTTATGTTCATGTTAATGATGGTAAATTAAATCCAAAAGCTAAAAAGTGCATTTTTCTTGGTTATGCATCAGGGGTGAAAGGATACAGGTTTTGGTGTCCTGATCCTAAATCTCCTAAATTTTTAATTGAGAGAAATGTTATTTTTGATGAATCTACAATGTTATCTCCTAGAGAGGAGAAAGTTGTTTCATCTGATGCAGGTCCTTCAGGTAATAGCATGAAACAGGTGGAGTTTGAAAGCGGTGGTTCTACTATTGTGAAGCATTCTTCCCAGCAACAACAGCAGATGACAGATTCAGCTCAGGTAGAGGAAACTCCACAAATGCAGCAGTTTTCTCTAGCTAGAGATAGGCAGAGAAGAGATATTAGACTACCTTAGAGATATGCAGATATGGTTGCTTATGCATTGTCAATTGCAGAGGAAACACTTGATGCTAATGAGCCTTCTGGGTATTCAGAGGCTATATCTCGTGAGGATTCAGCTCAGTGGATAGTTGCTATGCAGGAAGAGATTGAGTCTCTCCTGAGAAATAAAACTTGAAAGTTAGTGAAGGCTCCTAAAGGAAAGAAGATAGTTGGCTGCAAATGGGTCTTCAAGAAGAAAGAACGTACTCCAAGTGTTAAAGATGCTAGATTCAAGGAACGGTTGGTTGCGAAGGGCTACAGTCAAGTAGAAGGTATTGATTATAATGATATCTTCTCACCTGTTGTGAAACATAGTTCTATTCGTGTTTTACTAGCATTAGTTGCTTCTCATAACTTGGAGTTAGAGCAAATGGATGTAAAAACAGCCTTTCTGCATGGTGAACTTGAAGAGCAGATTTATATGCAGCAACCTGAAGGTTTCCAAGTTGAAGAAAAAGAGGACCATGTTTGTTTACTAAAAAAATCATTATATGGTTTGAAGCAATCTCCTAGACAATGGTATAGGAGATTTGATACCTTTATGACACAACATGGATACTCTAGGAGCAGTTTTGACAGTTGTGTCTACTTCAGAAAACTGTCAGGTAATTCTATTATTTATCTGTTGTTATATGTTGATGATATGTTGATTGCAGCAGCAGATATTTTTGAGATCAATCAGCTGAAAGCTTTACTCAGCAGTGAGTTTGAAATGAAAGACTTAAGAGCAGCAAAGAAAATTCTTGGGATGGAGATCCAGAGGAACAAAGGTGCAGGTAAATTATTTCTGACACAGACCAGTTATGTTCAGAAAGTTCTTCAGAGGTTTGACATGTGGGATGCCAAATCAGTTTCTACACCACTTGCTGCTCACTTCAAACTTTCAGCTTCTTTATCACCTCAGTCCACAGATGAAAAGGTGTATATGTCACGTGTTCCATACTCCAGTGCAGTTGGCTCTTTGATGTATGCTATGGTCTGTACCAGACCAGATATTTCACAAGCAATCAGTGTTGTGAGTAGATATATATCAAATCCTGGTAAAATACATTGGCAGGCAGTGAAATGGATTTTCAGGTATTTGAAAGGTACTGTTAACACTTGTTTGGAGTTTGGCAGGAACGGTGATGTTTTGTCTGGATATGTTGATTCAGACTTTGCAGGAGATCTTGATAGAAGGAGATCTCTTACTGGTTATGTTTTCTCAGTTGGTGGTTGTACTGTTAGTTGGAAAGCTACACTTCGGCCTACAGTTGCATTATCTACTACAGAAGCAGAGTTTATGGCAGCAACAGAGGCAGTGAAGGAAGCTATGTGGTTAAGAGGCTTATTTGAAGAACTTAGTTTGGAACAGAAAGAGACTATTATATACTGTGATAGTCAGAGTGCTATTCATCTCACTAAAGATCAGATGTTTCATGAGAGAACGAAGCACATTGATGTAAGGTACCATTTCATTCGAGAAGTCATTGCACAGGGCAATATTGTTGTGAAGAAAATTGGTACTGAAGACAATCCAGCTGACATGCTGACAAAACCTCTTCCAGTGGCTAAGTTCAAACATTGCTTGGACTTGGTTGGAGTCTACAGCACTTGAGGATATCCTTCGGGATTTTGGAGGAGATGAGAATTTTCTACTATTATTTTTGTGAGAATTTAAGTTTAAGGAGATTGATCAACATTGTGGAGAACATTCGTATTGACCAAGCCAAAGGTGAAGATTTGTCAGGTTGACTCGGCCAACAGAGCAGTCTCCCCTTTCCGTTTCTGCTCACGATTTTGGTTGTCAGGTTGACTCGGCCAACAGAGCAGTCTCCCCTTTCTGTTTCTGCCCACGATTTTGGTGGGGCCTCTCTTTTGGCAATGCAGCGGGATTTCTTTTTTTTTTTGATTCTTTCAAGAGATATTCTTCCTCTCATTCTACTAATATATTTTTCACGAGAGAAAGAATTAAAAGGAGAGAAAGAGAGAGAGATTAAAAAGATTCTCTTTTGATGTACTATTGATTCTTACATAGTGAAAATTTCTCGCCTCCGCCCGTGGACGTAGGAGTATCTTTTTGATCTCTGAACCACGTAAATTTGTGTGTTCTTCTTCTTCTTCCCTATATTTTTTTTTGTTCTGCGTTGAAGGTGCGATTCTGGTGTCCATTTGTACCAGTAGCATTATTATTTGTGTTTGTGTGCGAGTTTATCCCAACAAAAGAATATATTCACATTATTTGGGGATCGACCCCCGATGAGCAACCTCAATACTATAGTTATCACAACAGGAAGGGCCACACAATCTCCTGAGGAATGCCATAGCAGAAGAAGAAACATTAAATCAATGAGAATACTTTCATGGAATGTAAGAGGCCTGGCCAGGCCAGGGAAGAGAAGGATGGCAAGAGAATTGGTGCAGTCATCCAGAGGATGCATCGTTTGTGTACAGGAAACAAAACTGAGCCAACTAAGCCCCAGAGTAATACGTTCACTGGGGGGATCAGACTCTGACTCTTGGGGCTGCGTTAGTGCAGTGGGCTCGGTAGGAGGGATAGTGACAATGTGGAAGTCTTCTAATGTTAATGGCATAGTGTTTCATGAGGGGAATTACTCTATCAGCACTATTGATAGGCGACTTTAATATAATAAGATTTCAAAAGGAAAGAACTAGAAAAGGAAAATGTAAGAAGGCTTCTAGGATATTCAACAAATTCATCAATGTCCATTAGCTTATCGAGATCAAGTTGCAACAAAGACTCTATACTTGGTCCAAGCATAGGGAAAAACCAACCATGGCGAAGTTAGATCGGTGTATAGTCTCGACCGAGTGGCTAGATGACTGCCACGATGCAATGCTGAAACATCTGGCCAAGACGACTTCTGACCACTGCCCATCATGGTTAGAACGGAATAAGCGGCATATTTGCAAGAAGCCTTTCAGGTTTGAAACCTTTTGGCTAAAGGTATCTGGTTTCAATGAACTGATTCATCAATTGTGGGGAACAATCCCTACAAAGCCTGATGCAACGGCAAATATTGTGACTAAACTTAGGTTTTTGTGAGCCAAACATAAGTGTTGGAACAGAAATACAAATGAAAACATAATCAAAAGAAAGGAAGCTATAAAGAACAGGATCAGTTGGCTGGACATACAAGAAGAAGGGAGAAATCTAAGCAAGGAAGAAATTGTAGAAAGGATGCAATTGAAAGAATGTCTAGATAAATACCTAAAGTAGGAGGAAATATTGTGGAGACAATGATCAAGGGTCTAGTGGTTGCAGTGCGGGGATAAAAATACCAAATACTTTCATCACTACGCTAGCGCTAGGAGAAGGAAAAACTTCATTAACATGGTGGAATGGAATGGAAAGGTAGCTCACTCGCAACATTGTATAAAGGAATTGCTACTAAGATACTACTCTAATCTATTCAGCCAAGGAGATGTAGCCAAAGTAGAAGTTCAATGGAATGAGCTCTATCCGTAGGAAACAACTGACGTAACACAATCAGATAGACCATTCATAGAGGAAGAAATCAAAGAGGCCATGTTCAGTTTAGCCAAGGACAAAGCCCCGGGTCCAAATGGTTTTCCAATGTCTTTTTATTAGAAATATTGGATTTTGATCAAACAAGATATATGCTATTTCTTTCCAAAGGTTTACAGAGGATCAACTGAATTATCAAGAATCAATTATGCATACATTTGTTGGATCTCGAAAAAGCAAGATAATAGGTCGATAAAAGATTACAAACCAATTTGTTTAGCAAACAGAATCATGAAGATTTTCACAAAAGTTCTCAGCAGAAGACTCTCAGCCCATTTAGATAGTATGATATCCCAAACACAATCGGCTTTTATAAAGGGAAGGCAAATCAATGATAGCTTTTTCTATGCCTCAGAAATTGTGCATAACTGCTTTAAAACCAAAGACAGGGGTCTCATTTTCAAGCTGGACTATGAGAAAGCTTTTGATAACATCAATTGAGAATTTGTCTTCTCAATGCTCCAAGCCAGATGATTTGGGCCAAGATGGTATAGATGGATTAAACAATCTCTCCAAAATAACAAAATGGCAATTAATGTAAATGGAGAGATGATAAGCTAGTTCACAATACACATAGGGCTAAAGCAAGGGGACCCTTTGTCACCCCTTCTTTTCATTTTAGCAATAGACATCTTGCCTAGGCTGTTGGAGAAAGCAATATCAAACAACATCATTAAAGGCAAAGGAGAAGAAGATATGGTGGGAAAGATTACATGTTTATAGTATGTTGATGACACATTAGTCTTCTGCAAGGCAAAATGGGAATATCTGCGAAAGCTCAAACTTTTGCTCTACTGTTTTGAAATGATAACAAGTTTACAAATCAACTATGAGAAGACAAGTGTTGGGATTAGTAAGGAAAAAGAGGCATGGTTTGCACGACTAATGGGATGCAAGTAAACAAGTTTTCCAATAAGGTACCTAAGCCTCCCATTGCATTACAAAAGAGTGCAAGTATTAGAAAGGAACTTTCTGATCGGAAAGATCGACAAAAAATTATCTTCTTGGAAAAGTAAAATGCTGAGCATAGGGGCCGCTTATTCTAACCAATGTCATGCATGGGGCGGTGCCAATATATTGGATGTCATCAAGAATCATACCAACACAAGTCATCAAGAATATAGATATGAAAAAAAGACAATTCCTTTGGAGAAGTCACAACAAATATACAGGCAGCCACAGCTTGGTACGTTGGGATAAGATCTCCAGACCAAGAAACAAGGGAGGCCTGTAAATCTTAGTTTGTTCAATAAGTGTTTGATATGAAAATGGTGGTGGAGATATTTCACAGAAAAGCATAGGTTATGGAGGAAAATCATACACGACTTACATTACAAATCTAAGTCACCTAGCATTTCCTCTACTTCCACAGCCATTCGGGCCTCCATACCGTGGCGAGACATTTTGAAACATCAAAACTGGTTCTTTCAGAGTGTGACATCCAGATTAGGCAATGGAGAACAAGCAGCTTTCTAGCATGATCTATGGCATGTGCAGAGCCCGTTGTGCTCGACCTTTCCCCTGGAGTTCATCCTGACCAACAAACCAAATGTATCGGTTAAAGAAGTGCTTGAGCATCCAATGGATACCTTAGGATGGTCAACAATCGACCTTCAACTCATCAATGAAATTTAACTTAACGGAGAAGAGGATGAAGTGGATTGGAACTGGTCCAAAAACAAGATCTTCGCGACCAATTATGCTTACCTATTCTTCTCTAACAGAGGTACCAACTCTCAGTTTGCCAACATTAATATGAGATTGCCTGTGCCAGAAAACTCAAGATCTTCAACTAGCTAGTCTATCAAAACAAGATCCTAACAGCCGACAATCTAATTAGAAGAAAATGGAAAGCAATTTCCAAGTGCATAATGTGCGGATGTATAGAAGAAAGTGCAGTGTATATTTTCATTGAATGCATTTTCTCTAAAATGGTATGGAGACACTTCACCGATGCATGGACACTTCCAGCAGTCGTTGGTAACATCACAGAGCTATGGTCATGCAGTAGACAATGGACACAATCGGTAGAGCAAAGAACGGCTTGGCACTGCTTAGCGTCCGGGGTGATATGGTGTCTTTGGAATGAACGAAATAGACAAATTTTCAGATGTAAAGCCAAAGCACTACCAGCCACAATAATTCAAGATGTTATCTCCCTCCTACAACTGTACATAGCCCAGAATGAAAGAAAGAGCTATGAAGCTATCTCAGAACTCATAAAGAAGGTAACAAGATGACAAGGGCTATAAGCAATGGATGTGGTGAGGGAGGCATTTGAGGGATCGTCCAACACTCCGGATCTTACGACAATACAAGTACTTGTGAAAACAAAGGCAAGCTTTATGTCCCCTCCTTTGAAGACCTAATCTTATCAACTCGTACATAAACTGAGACTTGAGTCCTTTGCATCTTAGGCTTTATTTTGCCCAAGCCAGCTCGGCTATATGCAAAATTAGTTCCTATATCGCTGTATATTCTACAACTAACTTAATACATACTCAAGGTGGATTTTCCTACCTTTACATCCAAAAAAAAAAAAAATCAAGGGCAAGGCAGGATGCTATTGGCATGTTATAAAGCACCTGATTTATCAATAACTTAATTCTTAATTAGCAGATCCTGCAGTCTTAATATAAGAGCATGCATATTAAAAATTGATACATAATTATAATAATATGCATGGATTTTTAGAAAGATTTTTTTTTTCTCTTGACATATTCCACACTGTTGTTACTCTGAGACATACATGTAATTCAAGGAAAGGTAGTTTGATTGTGGTTGTTGATAAAGGTTGACAGACTTCAGGTTAAAGCGGAAAGTCTAGTTTTCAGACTTGGACTTTACCATCAGCAACGTAAAAATAAAAAGTAATCAATCCAGTTTTTAGATATGGCCTTCTGCTTGCAAATAATGCTCCTCAATTCTTTGGAATCCCCAAGATGGTATTTGGGCGAATGCCCCATGTATGGGGTGGTGAAGTGGTATCCAGAATAGAAAAAAAGAGAGGGTTTGTGAAAAAAAGTTGTATTGCTCGATTATTTTATATAGTTTCTCATACTATTGTTGTATGTTCTACCACCATTACATATTCTATCAAAGTGGTATCAGAGCTCAAAGGTTGAAAATATGTCCAACAGCATGCAATTCCCTATTCCACGACTCACCACCACCAATTATAAGAATTGGAGCATGCCGATGAAGGCATTGCTAGGCTCTCAAGATATTTGGGAGGTTGTTGAAAAAGGATATGAAGAACCCCAAGATGACCGCGCACAAATGGCGGCACAAAGAATGGCGCGCTTGTCGATCAAAGAAAAAAAGACAAGAATGCCCTTTATTTCATCTATCAAGGGCTAGATGAAGCTGGATTCGAGAAGGTTGCTTGTGCCACCAACTCGAAGCAAGCTTGAGAGATCCTCGAGAATGCTCATAAGGGCATTGAGAAAGTGAAGAAGGTGCGCCTCCAAATGTTGAGAGGCGAGTTCGAGACTTTAAAAATGAAGGAATGAGAATCCATCTCGGATTACTTCGCTAAAGTTCTCTCTAATGTAAACCAAATGAAAAGAAATGGTGAGAATGTGGAGGACAAGCGTGTGGTGGAGAAGATCCTAAGATCCTTGGATCAGAAGTTTGACTATGTTGTGGCTGCAATTGAAGAGTCCAAAGATGTGGACACTATGACAGTTGATGAACTCATGGGTTCTCTACAAGTCCATGAGCAGAGGATCTTGATGCGGAAAGAAGAACCCTTGGAGCAAGCCTTGAAGTGCAAGCTCACCATCAATGAGAAGAAGGATGGCCCAACTAGCAAAAGCAGTCAAATAAATCACGGTCATAGTTATACCTGCGGATACGATCATGGACAAGGCCATGGACGAGGTTCCTTTGGACATGGCAGAGGAAGAGGAGGCACAGGAGTCTTACCTAATGAAGAAAGCATACAAGATCCCTCTGGCGGAAAAAAGTAACGAGGTTTCTCAAGAGGAGGACAAAGGTATAACAAAAGTAAAATTAAATGTTATACTTGTAGTAAATATGATTATTACTCCTCAGAATATTACCATAATGAGAATAACCAAGTGCATGAGAAGGTCAACTATGCAAAGAAGGAGGAAGGAGAAGATGGTATCTTGCTACTAGCAGAGAAGGGAGAAGAAACTTCCAATGAAAATGTTTGGTACTTGGATACCGGCGCAAGCAATCATATGTGGGGGTACAAACACATGTTCAAAGAGTTAGATGAGACAGTGGAAGGTAATATTTCTTTCGGTGATACCTCAAAAGTTCAAGTGAAAGGGATAGGTAAAATCCTAATTCAACTCAAAGATGGTTCTCAACAGTTCATTTCTAATGTTTACTATGTGCTTAATATGAAAACAAATATCTTAAGTCTTGGTCAATTATTAGAAAAAAAATTTGATGTTGTTATGGAAGGTAGATATCTTTACTTAAGAAAACATGATCAGCTGATTACAAGAGTACCTATGACCAAGAACCCAATGTTTATATTGAACATCAAGTATGCTATGACAAAGTGCTTGAGTGCATGCATAAAGGATGACACATGACTATGACACTTGAGGTTCAGACATGTAAACTTTGGTTCCTTGAAACTCTTATCTTCGAAGGCGATGGTGAAGGGATTACCTCTCATTGAGGATATCCCTGAAGGAATATGTGAAAGATATATTATTGGAAAACACTCAAGAGCTAGCTTCCCAAAGGAGTCATTTCATCAAGCCCGAAGGCCTTTGCAACTCATCCATACAGATATTTGTGGTCCCATCACACCGGCCTCATTTGGAGGTCGTCATTATTTTCTAACATTTATTGATGATTTTAGCAGAAAAATTTGGGTGTACCTCTTGAAGGAGAAACGTGAGGCCCTGGAGACATTCAAAAGGTTCAAAGCTCTTGTAGAGAATCAAACCGAATGCAAAATCAAAGCTTTGAGATCAGATCGAGGAGGAGAGTTCACCTCGAAGGCATTTGAGGAGTTCTACAAATCTCAAGATATTTAGAGGATTTTGACTGCACCATACTTACCCCAGCAGAACAGCATAGCAGAAAGAAAGAATCACACCATTCTTGACATGGTGAGAAGCATGCTGAAGATGAAAGAAATGCCAAAAGAGTTTTGGACGGAAGCTGTGAATTGTGCGGTATACATTCTCAACCGCTGTCCAACAAAGAATCTTGAAGGAAGGACCCCTCAAGAAGCATGGAATGGATATAGGCCAGATGTATCTCATCTGAGAGTGTTTGGTTGCATTGCCCATGCACACATCCCAGATCAAAGGAGAAGCAAGCTTGATGACAAGAGTTATCCTTGCATCTTTATAGGATATGATCAGAGATCCAAGGCATACAAACTTTATGATCCAAAGGCGAAGAAGATCCTCATAAATCGTGATGTAAAATTCAATGAAGAAGGAATCTAGAATTGGAGCACCAATATGATAGAGGTGCAAGAAGAAAAAGAACAAGTGAAAGCTCAAGTTGAAGATCCCACATCACCTTCATCACCTAGCACGAGATGTCCATCTTCAAATGAAGAATTTAGAAAGACAAGGAGTATTCAAGATCTCTATGAGGTGACAAGTCTCCTTAATCTCATTTGTTTATATGGTAATAAGGATGTAATCTCTTTTGAAGAAGCAGTGAAAAATGAAAACTGGAGGATGGCCATGAATGAAGAGATGAAGGCAATCCAAAAGAATAACACATGGAAGCTTATTACTCTTCCAAAAGGTCATGAACCCATCGGAGTGAAATGGGTATATAAGGTAAAGAAGAATGCAGAAGGAAAGGTGGAGAAATATAAGGCTCGATTAGTAGCTAAAGACTACAAGCAGCAAGCCGAAATTGACTACGAGGAGGTATTTGCTCCTGTAGCACGCATGGAGACAATTCGCCTGGTGATTTTTTTGGCTACACAGAATAATTGGAATATCTACCAGTTAGATATGAAGTCGGCATTTCTAAATGACTTTCTAGAAGAAGAAGTAAATGTTGAACAACCCAAAGGGTATGTGAAGAAGGGATATGAAGAGAAGGTTTTAAAGCTAAGGAAGGTACTTTATGGTTTAAAACAAGCTCTAAGAGCATGGAACTCAAGAATTGATGCCTACTTCAAAGCAAATGGTTTCAAGCAATATCCCTATGAGCATGCTGTGTATGTAAAGGAGAAAAATTCTAACATTTTACTTGTGGGTTTGTATGTGGATGATCTTATTTTTATAGGTAATAATCCACAAATGTTTGAGGAGTTCAAGCATGTCATGATGAAGGAGTTTGAGATGACAGACATGGGGTTAATGACATATTTTCTTGGTTTGGAGGTCAAACAATATCAAAAAGAAATTTTCTTATCCCAAGAAGGTTATGCCAAAGAAATTTTGAAAAAATTCAAGATGAAAGATTGTAATCCTATAAGCACCTCCGTTGATTGTGGAGCAAAACTGTCAAAAAAAAATGAAGGAGAGATTGTGGACCCTACTCTCTATAGAAGCTTGGTAGGATGTCTGAGGTACATGACATGTACTAGGCCGGATATTCTATATGTAGTCGGCCTAGTCAGCAGATTCATGGAGGAGCCCAAATTAATGCACTGGAAGGCAGTGAAAAGAATTCTTCGTTACATCTGAGGTACTATTACTGATGGACTATTTTATTTTTATCATAGTAACTTTGAACTTATCGACTATTCGGATAGTAATTGGGCTGGAGACATGGATGATCGGAAGAGTACTTCCGGATTTATATTTTCTATGGGAGATGCAGCTTTTTCATGGATGTCAAAGAAGCAATCTATTGTTACTCTTTCTACATATGAAGCCGAATATGTTGCTGCATCCGCATGTGTATCACATGCTATATGGCTAAGAAGCTTGCTGAAGGAAGTTTATTTTGAGCAAAAGGAACCTACCAAGATAAGCATTGATAGCAATTCGACTATTGCACTAGGAAAGAATTCGGTGTATCATCAAAGAAGCAAGCATATTGATGTGCGTTTTCATTCAATCCAAAAACATGTGAAGAACAAAGAAATAGAGCTACTGTATGTGAAGACACAAGATCAAGTTGCCGATATATTCACTAAACTATTAGGAGCAGAGCTCTTCACCAAGTTTAAAAGTTCTCTTGGCATGATGAAGAAAGAACAATTAAGTTTAATGGGGGATGTTGGAAAAAGCAAATATTAAATGTATTTGAAGAAATCGAAAGGTCATTTTGTAAACTTAATTAAAGTGACAAAATCAAAGAGTCACATGAAAAATCCAAGAGTCACATGGGAAGTCAAAATGATAAATTTATTAGGGGAGTCAAAAGGTCATTTCTTATACCTATAAATAGGTGGTTGTTATAGAATGTATGGGGTGGTAAAATGGTATCCAGAATAGAAAAAAAGAGAGGGTTTGTGAGAAAAAGTTGTATTGCTCCATTGTTTTATATAGTTTCTCATACTATTATTGTATGTTCCACCACCATTACATATTCTATCAGGATCACCAGTCTCGCTCATGCGCCTAACCGAGTACTACACTCCTGTGGGCTTATCCATCCCTAAGCAATATGGGAGCACCGGTCCCACTTATGCACCATGAGTGCTGCACTCCTTGCGAGGCCTAGGATGGAACACAACATTGATGGATCTCTCCTATCTATATTAATCAAGTAGGAGCTAGTTGATAGGCAATGGCAAACACAGCCACTAGTCCAATGGAGCAAGCACGTGATGCGCCATTCTTTATATACCATTGATGTGAGGAATTGTCCGATGCTGTGGCACTGGAGTTGGTGATAAGGTAGGCCTCCTGGGCACGTGACCTGCAAAAAAGTTCAAATTAGAGGTGGCTCCGGCAAGGACCCCCCGAAGCTCAAGTCAAAATTTCGTTCAATAGAAGGAGGAGCGTGAGAGGTAGAGTTCTTGCATACCTTCTTCGACGGTCCTCTTTTATAGCGGAGAGTTAGAGCTTCAGTTGGTAAGTTAGTGGGCACGATCCCGTACGATCAGGACATGATACATTGGGCACGAGATTGTCATTCGATATTTTTAGGATGTGGTGTTTGTGGTTGCCTTATCAGTTCAGCGACAACTGTTGCCTGGTGGATACTGCATTTTAAATGAAATTGTCAATCTGAGTACTGTAGAGGCGAGGACTGGTCGGTGACAACTAGGGGTCGGTCATCTTATACTATAGTCAGGATGGATTCAATGATACATGAGTGATTGATCGATAAGGAGTCATCGATGATGGTATGCAAGTGTCATCGAGCCACCATCGACAAACAAAGCTCCAGTCGGATAGTTGTGAAGGACTATTTGGCAAAGACAACAATCGATCTTAGATCGATGGAGAAAGCAGTGGCCAACTTTGTGTCGGTGAAGGCTCCAATTGATGAGCCTGCTAAATGCCTTCATTTTGGGCTTTGGACCTTTTCATGAATTTAGCCCGTATAAAATTTCTCCCAACACATGCCCCCTACACTCGAGTCCGACTTCAGTCAGAGAAGAGAGTGCACCTGTTGTCCTAAGGTCGATGATGTGAAAAGGGCATTGAGATTGATGAGACGTGCACGACTTTTTGGCGTAGGCTTGAGACAGCATGACTTAAGCCATCATGACGGAATTAAATGACCATCAACTCACTATCTGCTTTTGAATTATGGCATCGATTTACGTAACTGATGGTAGTGGCTGGTCAATCATAGGCCCTTCTTTCCAACCAACTTAGCCAATCAAAGGCCATCATATTGTAAGCTGAGAATCCTGTAGGTTAGCCCTCCAGAGGTCTTTTTAGGTTTCTCTTCGCTTCTTGTACAACTAAGGGCATTGACTCACTGAAGAATAGAGTTTGACCTTCAGGGATCCTATAGGTTAGCCCCACCTCTTAGTCATCGAGGTCTTCAATAATAGGGCCGATCAAAGGCTGTCGTATGCTCTTCAATGATAGGACCGATCAAAGACTGTCATATGGTCTTCAATGACAAGACCGATCAAAGACCATCGTATGGTCTTCAATGATAGGACCATTCAAAGATGGTCATATGTTCTTCAATGATAGGGCCAATCAAAGACCGTCGTATGGTCTTCATTGACAAGGTCGATCAAAGACCGTCATATGGTCTTCAATAACGGGGCCAATCAAAGGCCATCGTATGGTCTTCAATGATAGGGACAATCAAAGGCAGTCGTATGTTCTTCAATGATGGGGCCAATCAAAGATCATCGTATGGTCTTCAATGATAGGGCCGATCAAAGGCCGTCGTATGATCTTCAATGATAGGGCCGATCAAAGGCTGCCGTATATCTCCCATAGTTTGATGAAAAGATAAGAAATCGATGTCCTTTGAGAAAATAGAATTTTATTGAGAAGGATTGTGTGATACATCATCAATAATAGATTCAAAGGTTCTCCAAATTTCACAGTCAGGAGATTACTATTCCATCAAGTTGTCTTAGTCAATAAGTTTCTGGCTTGACGACCTCCTCCACTTGGTATAGGCCCTCTCAATTTGGGACCAGTTTGTCTCACTCCCTTAGTTATGATACCTCCACCCTGCATAGCACCAGGTCATCAATCCTGAAGACCTTGTTTTGGACCTTGGCATTATAGTATCGAAAGACCTTTTATTGATAAGCCACCATTTGGACGTGCACTCTTTCTCTGGCTTCTTCAAGTAGATCTAGGTTGGTGAACAGCTTCTCTGAGTTGGATTGCTCGTCAAAATTTTTGATCCTTGCCGATGAGACCCCAATTTCTATCGGTATCACCCCTTCCATCCCAAAGATCAAATTGAAGGGAGTCTCCCCTGTTGGAAATTGTGTTCTAAAATCAATCCTATGACGATTGAGTTTCTCTTTGTATATGAATTATTGATTAATAAATAAAAATTATTTTGATATTTTTTATCACAAAGTTACATCTTTCTTGTAGAACTCTTGTGTTGTGATGAAGTCCTTAGAACTATGTTAGTGAACGATAAAGATAGGATTTATCTTATAGTTCTTAAATATGTTCGCGATCAAATGATGCATCATTACAAGACGATGACATTTATCGAGTGGAGTTCATTGTGTATCATATAGGTTGGTTGTCCTCTAAACCAAAGAGTATGGTGACACTGGTATGGCATACAGGGAGATATAGGAGTACTTCGTCACTGAATAAGTGACTCACTTGCTAAGCATTCTGCTGTCAAGAGCTACTCGCGAAGTATATGGGTATAAGTATCTCTCAAACCTAAGATCATCATAGTGACTTGCAAGCAACTCACTATGCTTTGGTGTCGGACTATCTGAATTTCTAATACAGTAATGGAAGGCTATTAGGTACAGTCAAGTACTTACGAAGTCTGTGTATGGATCAAGATGGGATTGACTCTTTCGGATTATAGGAGCTAATGTATCACTGTATTTTAATTTAGTAAAGCTTTGATCAGGATAATCTATGAGATAGATTTGAAAGATTGAAACACAATATGGATGAAGCAATCTTGGTTAACAGTTAACCTAAGACCATCCTAGAGCATTCAAGATCAAAGGGATGAATTATGTGATAATCATGTGCATAGGTTCTAGAATATTCCTTTATGATAATTTGATCTATCCGGATATCGGAAACCATTACTAGATGGTAGCTTCGGTTAGTACAGGAATCAGTTCCTGTGCTACTGGCTTAGTGTTTGAACCTATGGAGTCACACACACAAGTTAGATATAGTAGGAAGGTATTAGTCTATGTTTATGTGTCCAATTTGAAAGTACTTGACTTAATTGAATATATAAACTAATTTGATTGAGAATTAAATTATGGATCAAATGAGAATATTGAAGAGTTGACTATATCTAGCTAGCACTATATATGAGGTTTAGGTTCAATCTCGGAGATGAACAGTTTTTAATCTATGATCTAAAAAGTCTATAATAGATTAAATTTAAATGTTAATTAATTTTAGATTAGATCTAAATTAATTAAATTTAATTAGGTTCAAAATCTAAGTTAGACTGGATGCAAAAGTCCTAAAGAGTTTGGGATTGACAGCCTTTCAAAATTATTTCGAACCAGCTTCGAATCGGATTTGAATCGGATCCTTTTTGGATGAGATATTAGGAATCCTACTTGCACTAAGATTTCCTCCTCCCTTAGGCTGACCAACATCTGGAATGGTGCTGGTTGTGGGCGTCCCATGTGGGTGTGGGAATAGGTGCATTGTGGGTGCCATAAGTGATGGCAATTCTATCTCATGTAGGAGTCTTTCTTTCATGAGTATTGGACAGATTCAAAGTATATTTGAGCTAGGAGTCCTATACTTATTGGGTCATAAAAATTATCTATAAATAAAGAGGATCTCTACCTATGGATGTATGATAACAATATAGCAAACAAATCAGATTTAGAGAAGAGAGAAAGAAAGAGAGAGGCATGAGAAGAGGGTGCCCCCTTTCTTCCTTGGTGTGCTCCTCACCTTGCCGGCCCATCTCCTCCTTGCTGTGGGCCCTCCCTTGGACATCCCCCTTACTAGTATGAGGTATCACACCAGCACCTCTCCTCTCTCATTTGGTTGGATTGCAAAGGTAATTTGATCGAAGTTCATCTCGCTTTCCGCATTGTCTAACGTGCATGCGAAGTAGAGGGCTTGTGCTTCCAGACCTTCGCAAAGATTAATTCTAAATTTTTAAAAATTTGATCTCCTATTTCACTAGTATCTAGGTAAGGATTTGATTCTTATTCATATCGATTTGTAAAAAATTTTTAGATGCAATCCTGGTTATTCGAAGAGAAATAGTTTCTCTTTCCTTCAATTGATATCAGAGCAGGTTTTGAATATGGATGCATAACTAAATTTTTTTAGATTATTTACATATTGTATGTAATTAAAATTTTATGTTAGATATTAAATCTAATTTAAATCTATTTAAATAAAATTTTTAATCTAATTTTGATTGGATTAGATGAGCCTAATCAATGGTTAATTAAGGTTGCTATAAGATTATTATAACAGAATTTTTGTTATTACTGAATTTTGATGGAATAACAACGTGAATTAAAATTTATTTTAATTTATTTTAATAAAATTTTAATATTATTATTTTTATTAAGAAATGAGACTTATTTTAGATTTGAATTGGATCCATTTTGATGGATATTTAGATCTGAAATTTAATGAAATTCAGCACTATCAAAATAGATTTAATCAAAAATTTAATCCTTATGCATTCATGTTTGCATCTAATTAATTTTTTATTTGATATCAGATCTAAAATTAATATTTTATAATTAGTATAAGATATATTTTCAGATCAGATATGATATATATGATGCATCAAATCTAATTAAATTAGATGAAGAACATGATTGATAAGATCAAGGGCATGTTCATGACATAAATTATTTTATCAAAATTACATATTGATGTGATTATATATGAAATTAGATTTCAGATCTTAGTAGTTTAGTACTTGAATTGATGAGATCATCAGACTGTCCGATCATAGAAGATCGAACAGATTGATCTCTCTTTTACCATTCGACGAGTTCTTTTATGATGTGTAGGGGTGTCATAGTGATCCAATTTCATGAAGAAGAAAAGCGAAAAGATTCTAATGAATTATTTTGATCATAAATATGTTTATATTAGATCTAAAATAATTTATAATTTATTACAAAAAGATAAATTCAGACATAAAATTATTTTAGAATCTGAATAGCATGTTACATAAGATGTAATCGGTATTGATCTAATAGTTGTCATGATACATGAGATGTATGTATGAAGTTTAGATCATACCTATGCATGTTTAATTATTAAACATATTATGAAAATTTATTTTCATGAGTTAAAATATATGGTATGCTTCACCTAAAATCCTGGTAGAATAGTTCTACAGACTAAAACACATGTTTCACACACTTCATTTTGAATTAAGTTTGAATGAACTAGATTTGAGAATTAAAGATCATTAAGACATCACATAAATCAATAGGCAAAGAGTTAGCGTGAATCAGATCCTTCTAATGAGTTAGACCTATGTTGCTCCTAGATTGATTTTGATGATTACAAAGTAGATTGAAGGGATACAAATATTTTAAATTGAAAAAGTCTTTATGCTCTTCAGGGGCAAAATCATAATTTTACTAAAATCCTGATTTGATAGTATCATTTGGTAGAACAAATGATTTGTAATCTATTGGTGAAAATTTCATTATTTTTGGACTTATATTTTTGAAGTTATGAAGGTTTGAAGTGCATGAGTCGACTCATGAGTCAACTCATGGCACAATGAGCTGATTGGCACGCAAAAATTTCCCTTGACACGCTGAATTTTTGGCTTGGCACGACCTGTGAGTCGACTCATGAGTCGACCCACAAGGCATGAGTCGACTCATGAGTCGACCTCTGCTGATTTGAGCCAAAAAATTCTAGAAATCAAATATCTGGTCTTTACAACAGAGGTCGACTCATGAGTCGACCCCTGAAGCATGAGTCGACTCATGAGTCGACCCCTGCGACGGAAAATGTCCGCAACGGCTAGTTTTTTGCCCATTTTAATTGCCTTTTATGCTTCCTAAAAATGCTCTAACGGCTCTTTTTCTGCCTAATATGTTTTCTCTTGTTTCTTAATGCTATAAAAAGTTTCAAAAGGTGAAAATACGATAGAGAAAAGAAGATCCAAAATATACAAGAGGAGATCAACGAAATACACAAAAAAAAAAGAGAGGGGATCCACAATCCACACGAGAGATCCACAATATACACGAGAGATTGTGAAAGAAAAATTCAAGAGCATTCAAAGAGAGGATTTTTCAAGCCTATTTTTCAAACTTGATCAAAAGCTCTTTCAAAGCCTTCAAGAAGTCTTCAATCAAGTTTATCTTCTCCTCAAGTATTTATCCACCTTGAGAAAATCCAAAAGGAGATTCTTCATTTGAGTAAAGTATTTTTATTGTTATATTCGCTCATTTAAGGAGCTATTCTTGTATTTATAAATACTCTAAATTATCTTACTCTTTGTGAGTAATTGTTCTTGTTTTTGGAGGGTTTCCAAAACAAGGGAAGGTTGATCCGAACCTGAAATCGGAGTGTTTTGGATTGGCTTGTACCCGAGAAACAAGTGGACTAGCTTGGGATAGCTAGTGTCAGAGTTTCCGATATTTGTATTCAGGTTGAATACAAGTATAGTGGATTAGAATTCCCAAGTAGGAGCTTGGGGAGTGGATGTAGGTGCAAGGTTGGCACCGAACCACTATAAATCCTTGTGTTTGTGGTGTGCTTTATTATTTCGCTTTATTTCTTTATTATATTCTTGCATTCTTGCTTTAGATAATTTAATCTTGATTTAAAGACCTTCTTCTCATTCATCAAGTTTTAACAAATACTGTTCATAAGTAATCAGTTGAGCTTAAAATTTTTAGAAATCCAATTCACCCCCCCCTCTTGGGTTGCATAGCTGGGCAACAAGTGGTATCAGAGCCCGGTGCTCTAGCCCTTCTTTGATCTAACAATCAAAGAGCCAAAGATCTATGGCAACCCATGTCGGTACTTCTCTAGCCGAGGGGCAATCTACCAACCGACCTTCACTTTTCAATGGGTCTAATTATACCTATTGGAAAGCTCGGATGAAGATATTCATACAAGCACTCGACTATGATATGTGGAGTATCATAGTGAACGGTCCTCACACACTCACCAAGATTATAGATGGTGAGGAGTCAACCAAACCCGAGAAAGAATGGGATGAGGTTGATAAGAAATTGGCACAATTAAATGCTAAAGCTATGAATGTTCTTTATTGTGCACTAGATGCAAATGAATTTAATCGCATTTCTACTTGTGCATCTGCTAAAGAAATATGGGATAGGTTAGAAGTAACCCATGAGGGAACAAATCAAGTAAAAGAGTCTAAAATAAACATGCTTGTACATAAATATGAATTATTTAAAATAGAGCATGATGAGTCCATAACTGCTATGTTTACTCATTTTACTGATATAATTAATGGTTTGAAGAGTCTTGACAAATCTTATACTAACAGTGAGCTAGTAAGGAAGATTCTCAGGTCATTGCCAAGAACTTGGGAAGCCAAGGTGACTGCCATCCAAGAAGCAAAGGACTTGAACACTCTATCTCTAGAAGAGCTTCTTGGATCCTTGATGACTCATGAACTTAACATGAAGCAACATCAAGAGGATGAAGTCAAAAAGAAAAGAACCATTGCCCTCAAATCCACTACTTCGCCTGATGATGAAACGGATGACACTGAAGATGAAGAACAGGATGAAGAGATGGCACTCATCACCCGAAGATTCAAGAAGTTTCTAAGAAAAAGGAAACAAGGGATGAGAAAGAAGTCATTCACAAAAGGGGAACAAAGCAAAGAGAAAGAGAAAGATCAACCCCTTATATGCTACGAATGCAAGAAGCCGGGACATTTCAGATCCGAATGTCCACAACTGAAGAAAGGTCCCAAAAAGTTCAAAAAGAAAGCAATGATGGCGACTTGGAGTGCGAGTGATGACTCAAGCTCCGATGAGGAAATCTCAACAGAACAAGCCAACCTGTGCCTTATGGCACACGAAAATGAGGTAACTTCTGAATCCCCTAGTGAATTTACTTTTGAAGAACTGCATGAAGCATTCAATGATTTAATAGATGAATTAAAGAAACTAGGGATGAAAAACAAAGAACTGAAATTGGAAAATCAGTCCTTAGTGAAACAAGCTGAAAATCTTTCAATTGAAAATTCCACCTTAATTCAAGAAAATCAAAGCTTAAAGAATGAAATTAACAAGCTGAAACCTATAGTAGATAAGTTCACCTTAAGTTCAAACAAATTAAATATGATTCTTAATAATC
This sequence comes from Elaeis guineensis, assembly GCF_000442705.2. NCBI lineage: Eukaryota > Viridiplantae > Streptophyta > Magnoliopsida > Arecales > Arecaceae > Elaeis > Elaeis guineensis. The sequence goes on from NC_025995.2 coordinate 3,534,213, forward strand.
AAAAAGCTGTATATGATAAGGCTGGACTTGGATATAACCCCTTGAAGAAACAAAAATTTTTGAAGAATATTTATGTAAATTATTCAAGTAACAAGTCTACAAATAATACTTGTTTCAAATGTGGTAGAATAGGACATAAATCATACACATGCCTTGTTAACAAATATGCAAACACAACTATAAAGAAAATATGGGTTCCAAAAGGAACCATTTTGACTAACCTAAAAGGACCCAAGAAAGCTTGGGTACCTAAGACAGAAACCTGATCTTTGCTTGCAGGTGTGTCTAGCATCCCAAGGAGGAAACAGGAAATGGTATCTTGACAGTGGATGCTCGAGACACATGACTGGTGATGAATCACAATTCATCACGCTTGATGCTAAGGATGGAGGGATGGTCAACTTTGGAGATAATGGAAAAGGAAAGATCATCGGGATAGGTAACATTGGTATCACTCCCTCCAAATACATTGAAAATGTTTTGTTAGTTAAAGGTTTAAAGCATAACTTACTTAGCATTAGTCAATTTTGTGATAAAGGGTATAAAGTAGTTTTTGAATCATCTGTTTGCATTGTGACTAGTCCTATTAACGATGGCATTAAATTTATAGGACATAGGCATGGCAATGTTTATATGGTAGATTTGAATGATTTAGCCAAATTAGACATGCAATGCCTAGTTTCCTTGAATGCTAAAGTTAATGAGACTAGTTGGCTGTGGCATCGTAGACTTGCACATATTAGCATGCATTCTCTTTCAAAATTAATTAAGAAAGAATTAGTTCTTGGTTTGCCAAAACTGAATTTTGAAAAGGATAGAATTTGTGATGCATGCCAACTAGGTAAACAAACTAGAGTTTCATTTAAATCCAAAAATACTGTTTCAACTTCTAGACCCTTAGAGCTCTTACATATGGACTTATTTGGACCAACTAGAACCACTAGTCTAGGAGGAAAACGATATGGCTTTGTAATTATAGATGATTACTCTCGTTTTACTTGGGTTTTCTTTTTGGCACACAAAAATGAAACTTTTCATATTTTCACTAAATTTCACCGAAAAGTCACTAATGAAAAAGGATTTTCAATTCAAAATATTAGAAGTGATCATGGAACTGAATTTGAAAATCAAGACTTTGAAAATTTTTGTGATGAAAATGGAATTGGCCACAACTTCTCTGCTCCTAGGACACCCCAACAGAATGGGGTAGTTGAAAGAAAAAACAGAACCCTAGAAGAAATGGCCCGTACCATGCTTTGTGAAAGCAACCTTCCAAGATACTTTTGGGCGGAAGCAATTAACACAGCATGTTACATTTTAAATCGTGCTTTAATTAGACAATTTTTAAAGAAAACCCCCTATGAACTTTGGAAAGGAAGAAAACCAAATATTGCATATTTTCATGTTTTTGGTTGCCGATGTTTTGTATTAAATAATGGTAAAGAAAAACTTGGTAAATTTGATGCAAAATCAGATGAAGCAATCTTTCTAGGTTACTCCTCCACTAGTAAAACATTTAGAGTTTTCAACAAAAGAACTTTAGTAGTTGAGGAGTCCATACATGTTGTTTTTGATGAATCTAACGATCTTCCTTCAAGGAAGAATGAGGGTGTTGATGATGCAGATCCACTAATAGAAGGTATGAAGGAGATCACTCTGAAAGATTCAGCAACTCCAGAAGACAAAGACAAACAAGATGAGAGAGGTGAAGAAATTCAAGAACAACCTCAAGGTACAAATGACCTACCCAAGGAAT